>NW_015170275.1:2393312-2424287 GCF_001447785.1 Gekko japonicus | reverse complement strand
AAAAACCTTAGCATACCAAAACTGAGTTAGTATATGCACAGTTTGAAACAGGAGCACAATTTCCAAAATGTTTACTCTAGGATCAGAAGAAGTGCATAAATAAAATACAGTAAGCAAAACTTTAGCAGAAGCCAAAGGCTCATGCCAAGCGCATAAACTCACTCTTGCCTCCTTTCCCTGCACAGAACAGTGAGGCTGGAGACAGAAGTGTTCAACAAACTTTAACTAGCTGTGATACTCCAAAGCAGATGCCTTCACTGACTGAGGTTTGTTTCTTTCCCAGTAATTAGGATTCTTGATCAGGATTAGATCTTGGTTAAGAATACCAGCTATTGTGAAAAAGCCATATATCAGTTAGTAAATGGAAATGCATTCGGACGTCAATACTAATTAGAGTTACTTGAAGATTTCCATCTTCAGTCTTGGACCACCACATGGAAGAAGGAAGAAGAATGAAGGAGTGTGAGAGCTTGGGAATCAACCTGCACAACTCAAGACATATCAAACTGTATTCAACCCAACAATCGTGTACCACTGCCCACTGAGGCTCAACAACTTTCTATTTTTCCTTCCTGGAAAGACTGTTAAACTCCACGTGTCATATTATACAATGTTATGACCCAGACTACACGTAAATATTTATTGAAACACTGTACACCAATTATGCAGATTTCATCCATATTTCAGGTATCACCCCCCCAAAAAACTACCTCAAAATACCTCTTTTAGATAAATACCAATAAATAATACAGCAAAAATGGAACAGTTCTGCTTTATATTAATATACGTGATAATTTCACTGGTACTTCTCATAACTTTTAAAAATAAGACGAACCCATGACTGAAGCTAATGGAAAATATTCTGAATAATTCAGTTTTCATACCTAGAGTTAATTCAGGTTTTTAAAAATGCCAAATCTGAGTTTAAACAGGTAAGCCTTCTAGCCCAAGAAAAGATACCATATTCTTAAAACTCCATGCTTCATCTAAGTTTGACACCACATTCAAGGAAGGAGATTCCAGGCAATTACTGAAGCACTTTTTATAATTCATCTTAAATTTTAATCTTAACCTACATCTTCATGGTTTATTCCTAGCTTTAGTGATGGAACAAATTATTATCTTTATGCAATGTATTTTTAAGTGCTGGAAAGACTGTCAGGACACCTCTCTTCTCTCAGTCTCTTTTCCCCAATAGTCTAAACACAGCCAGCTCCTTCTGCTTCTTCACAAGATTTGTCTTTACACTTCCTCCCATACAGTTCTCTCTTGAACCCTTTCCAAACTACCACAATCCCTCTTCCATCATGGTGCCAACTATTAGATTGAATACTTCAAGCTTTTCTTCTCAAATTCCAAGCCAAATTGTACAAATATTTCTTGAGTCCTGGAAGTAGCGCTGCTATTAATGTCTCTTAAAACCACTGGTTCATTTACAGTAAATTGTCTGCCCTAATCTCTGATGTAGGAAAGCTAATTAAATGCCCAGGGCTAGTTAAGTGCTTGCCTGTATCTGAATCAAGCCTGACCAAGAGTCATCCAGAACAACTGAAAACAACCACCTTTAATTTTTCAGATATAAAACATGTCTTTCTGTAACCCAAGTCCAAAACGAAACTATTGAAAAAAAAATCTGAATAAAAATGATGCCATCAAAGCAAACTGAAAGATCCACAGCATTTACCATTAAGAAGTCTATAGTTTCTAACATCACTATATGACATGACCACACACTAGATATTGCCTATTTTATATAATAAATGCTCTAGTTCAAACTGAACCATGTGGCTTCTCTAGGGGGAAAAAACTGATGTTCTTAGGTGTTATTACACAAGGTAAAACATTTCATAATTTGATCATGCATTCATTCAACAGAGGAGGAAAAATATTTAATGGGCAAGTGGGAGAAGATTCTGCAACAGCCAGCAATTCAAACTAACCCTATTAGGATCTTCTGTACAGTCTTCACGCGAAGAACCAACAGATCTCGTAAGTGACTTATGCTGCGCCTGTGGAGATAACAGTTGCAGGCTGTTTGTCCTGGCTGCCATCCCTTGCCCTACGCTTAAGCCACCCTCTGAGCCCTTTGTCCTCACTCTGTCCCGGCTCACATACATAGAATGTCTATGAGGGCGCTGTTGTGAAGAGAAAGGACTTGTGTAACCTAGACCATACGAAAAAGATTCATGGGGAGCAGATAAGGAATGTGAATGGCTCCCCTCCATATGATCTGGCAATTTCAACTCCTCCATTGTTTTGGAATGTCTTGTAGATGGTCTTCGCGATTCAAGTGTACCATCACTTCTGTTGTTTCTCCCAGAAGGACTGAGCAAAGTTCTATTGTCTGCATGGCGAGGAGGCGTTGGTGTAGTAGGAGAGTTCAAGTCCAAACAGCTGGATGGAAAATACCTACTGCTGTTTGAATCTGCAACTTGAATTCTGGCCTCTGAAAGATTACCCACAGATTTGGAATCTGTCAGAGCCCCATGACTTTTTGATTTTGTCCGATATGAAGGACTCTTTGAAGACTGAGGAATGGTATCAATGTAGCTGTGACGGCTATGCCTTTCACCTGGTTGCAGTGTGCCAGTTTTGCTCTGAGAACTCTCCATAAATGAGTGGCGGTTATGCTGAGATCTGGAATTTGACTTCAGGTATTTTGTACCTGGACCATCAGATGCTTTGGGTTCCGAATTGAAATCAAATTCAGTTTTTGTCTTTCCTTCCTTTGGACTGAGCAGATGTGGTATGTTGTTATTAGCTATATCTTTGCTGCCAGATCCAGAAGAATTGCTTGGCTTTTTTGACAGCATAGGACTATGTGCAGTTACAGGAAGGTTTCCATTTAGAAAGCTTTCATTTGTTGGAAGTGCCTCTTCTCTTTGGACTCCAACTCCCACATTCTGTATATCTTTGCTGTTTGATCTGTGGTGAGACTGCACAGCAGTACTTTTGCTACTTTGATTTCTACAGTATAACAACAGAAAGAAAGCACACATTAGTAATTTCTGCTTTCACACTTGGACGGTTTCAGTAACCCTCTCGCCATTTAATCTACTGCAGATAAAGCATACACGCAGCACAGACTGAGACTATTGGCCCAAAGGCTGTTCCAGGCAATTGGTAAACTTGCAATAAGAACAAAACCTCAAAGCTCAGATTCATAAAATAGACAGAAAATTACGTATTGGAATTTTTGTTCACTTCTGCTTTCAAAAATATGAACTGTGGGAAATGTGAGCTGAAGAAAATAATGGAAGGCTACCCCTACTCCCTTTTTATCTAATAATCAAGATCTATGAACCATTAGACTTAGGCAGGAACATTTCTGTTAGATATACAAATGGATAAGTTGCTCCAGCAGGATCTACTGCCACTTCAAGAAAATGGCACAGCAACTGTCCTCAGCACAGCTGAGAGAACACCCTCTACCTTCCAGTGCATCCAAAATCACTTTGCCAATTTTACTACACTTACCAGAGATACAATGTGGTCTTAGCATTTGAATGCAAAATACTGTACAAACAATGGAAACTGAACCAGATTTACATGGTGCTTTATCAGAAAGCCTACTTAAGTATATTTAAATCTTGTGTATAACAATGGCAAGTACATTTGGAACTACTTCTCATTTCCCTCAGCCTTTTCAACCAGCTGAAATACATGCTATACTATGACACTGATGTAATAAGGTACAGTAATTTACCTGCTAGATAAGGTGTTACTTTCTCCATGGTAAGGTTTTCTTTTAGTTGATCGTGAAGGTGAACGATCTAACAGCCTCTGAGTTTGAAATGATGGGTGGTTCAGACATTGCTCTGTTAAATATCTGTCACTTGGATCCAGTTTCAACAAATTCTTTTGAAAAGAAATTAAATTTAAAAAATATTAGGCTGTTATCTAATATAGAAGCGAAACTATTAATCCCACTAAAATGTAAATCTAAATATATCCAACAAGTATCATGTTCAACTGAAAAGAATTTAAAGCTACTTATATAAAAACAGTTTTAAATATTCTGTCAAAAAACTGAGCTCTAAAAATCTGCTGCTAAAAAAATCCAACAGATGTAGATGTTACCTATACAATAATTTAATGTGCAAAATCCTAGGTGCTCAGTGACTTCTGGTGCTTCCAAACTGTGCATAGCTATGAGCCCATGGGCTGCTGCAGATATCAAGAATCGGGTTCATTCTGAATCTTTATAAAATCTCACTGGCTGCTACATTTGATTTTTTAAAAATATATAACATATCCCTCTATATTAATTTTAATTTTAGTAAGAATTGTGCTTATGAAACAACAACAACAACAACCTACCTTCATAAGGTCAAGTATAACACCGCTTAAGATTCCTAAATATCTTCTTTCCAAAGACTGCGGATGGTTGACTGCAGGGAACTGTACAAAAGCAACACACACACACACACATACAATTACAGTATTTGTAAAAGTCTCCAAAATGTTATTGTTAGTGTATGGTGACCTAAAATTATCCAGAAAAGCTTACATTATGATACGTAGCTTAACTATTAGCTGCTCTCTTGAAGTAATAACAAAATGACATACAGATAATCACATGAAACATGGAAAGTGTGTTTCACAAAGTTTTAAAAATAAAACATTTTGGCAATCAAAATATAGAGATGTTGGAAAAGGATGTGCCAATAGCCTAAATGTAAGCTCTGCACAGGTGAACAGCTTCATCTACTTGCCATTGGAAATAAGATAAATCAAGTTTTAATTCTATTAAATTTTAAATTATTGCACAGAATTCAACTGAAGATCATTGCTGATGGCAAAAATAATCTTACTAGAAACACAGAATTTCACATATACAGGTTGGATCCAGCCAGCTTTTTCACTCATTCTTGCCTAATTGCCCTCCTTACTCCTGTTGCACATGCCTTTTGTCCATGGAGGTCCCATGATCCCCTGAAGAACCTTTTTGGTGGTCAAAGGGAACCCTCTCTTCCTCTTTTCATCAGTGGAAAAGGGGCCGGATCCAACCCAAGTTTTTGAGCTCTTTGTTTGTGAAGGTGTTTTCTACATGTAATATCCTCTTGCAGACTGCCAAATCTAAAAATAGGACATGTGGTATGGGAGTTCAATAGCAGACGGGTTTTCTTTTATTTGTAACTTTCCAGTACTAGAATGTAACATCTCTTGCTGAAACTGCAAGAGCAGTGCTCAGAGAAGACATAGTGTTCCAAGCTGAGTTAGTGTGAGCTAGCTCACTGTTTTTTGGCCTCTGGCTCATACATTTTTGTCTTAGCTCAGGAAGGATGGCTCCAGAGCAAACTAATGTATGCAGTAGCCAAATCGCTCGCTCATAACTTTAATGCCAGTAGCTCACAAAGTAGAATTTTTGCTCACAAGACTCCACAGCTTACAGGGGGCATTGGATGGGAGTGAACATACTTCCAAAATAGTAGGGTTTCATTAAGCTTCAAATGGTGAACTGCTTGTTCTCTTGCTCTACTGTGCCTTTCATTTAAATGTTAGGCAACTGTTGCAACATAGGATCTTGCTTAATTGCAATTCAATTTTACAATGTACACAACAAATAGTATGTGTATTTGTACTCCTGACATAGAAGGATTGTGTAGGACTGCACTGTAGGAGCTGCTCTTTTACTTCGGTCACTATCAATATTAGAGCATGGCTAAGAATATTTACAAATATTTGCCTAGCAAGTAGTCTCTTCTTACTGTTCAATTAAAGTGTCTTTGTTGAAAAAGGAGCATTTGCCACTGGGAACATGTTGGGGGCAAACTGATTTCATGGCTTTATGATATATTTGTACAAGAGTGATTGCCCCCAGACAAAGACAAAGAATTACTTAACACTACAATCTATTTGTTCCACATTTCTACCTAATGATACAGTGCTTGGAATGGAAATGGATACAAATCTCCTAAAGGAAGGCTGCGGTCACACGCAACATTCGCCACGCAAGAGATACGGAAGACAGGCGGAGTTTCCGGGCGCTATCTCACCAGCACATCTGGGGAGCGTAGCGCTTCTGTGGCACAACCGAAGCTTCCTCCCGAAACCGCGCAGCAAAAAACTAGTACCTCAGAGGTACTAGTTTCCGGAAACTGCGGGGCAAGGGCGGGCGTCTGATCGCGTTTCCGGTGGCATCCGGCGCCCGCCCATGTCCCCTTGTGAAAAAGGTTGTTTTTTTCCCAAGTCCCCGTGGTTGCGCACATGCACCCAACGGAGCATGCGCATTCGTAGTGAACACAAAAAAAGAAAACTAGTTCGCCGCGCCACACGCTTCTTCGTTGCGCGCAGGCATGTGTTGTGATCGACGCCTCTCCGTAACCACAGAAGCTCCACGGTACCTCCACAGAACCTCCACAGGAGGTATGATCGCTTTACTGCATGTTAGTTTTCCCCAGGGCAAACAGCCACGCTTCCCCCCCGCAGTTTCCTGCCCGTGTGACCGGGGCCGAAGTTAACTTTTGGTGATGGCAACTGTTCTATGCCAAGAAGCATCTCAAATAGCACAGACTAGTATGTGAAAATCTTGTTTGACTAGCAGTGTTAATAGTTCTGCGAGCTAATGTAATCAATTTATAATAGGTACACATTAATATTTACCTGATCTGTCTTTCAGCCATATATAAACATATACATATTTAATCTACTATACAAACTAAACTACCAAACTGTGTAATCTACAAGTTTCAAGGGAGAAAATACTGAGAAAATCACTCCCCCACATTTTAGAGCATAGCACCTATTATCATGAATTTAATTAGACTACCTGTGCATCACTGTTTCATTATTATTTTCCAGTAATTTCTCATCCAATTTTCAGAACAGTACTGATGAAGAGAGGTATTATTTTGGCAAACACATTTTGCGCATGCAATTCATCATCTGAACATGCACGAAACAATTTAAGAATTACCCGCAGCCCATGGAAACGGGGATTGCTGTAGAAAAGCTTCATCTGCTCTGCAGGTAGTGGTCCCAGCACCTTCTGAATTGTATAAAGTTGGTCAATTTCACTTTCTCCAGGAAACAATGGTTGTCCATCACTAAGTTCCCCAAGAATACAGCCTACAGACCACATATCTACGGACTTGCCATATGGGGCTCTGAAAAGAAGGCATATGGATATTATTGCTACTTGCAGATCAATCAACACATTACAAATAGCCTATTATACACTTTAACATTTAACTATTTTTTCCTGAATTGGTCATTATCCAAGCTCTTTCACCCTTCAGAACAAAAACCTTTTAATTTTCCTCTAGATTACTTTATTACAACTATAATTGAAGAAGAAGAAGAAAAGAGATTGGATTTATACCCCAACCTTCATTACTCGAAGGAGTCTCAGAGTCGCTTGTAATCTCCTTTCCCTTCCCCTCTACGATATACACCCAGTGAGGTAGGTGGGGCGGAGAGAGCTCTTTCGAGAACTGATCCTGAAAGAACAGCTCTGAAAGAACTTGTAACTGACCCAAGATTGCACCAGCAGCTGCATGTGGAGGAGAGAAATCTTGTAGTAGATAACTCACTGAAAATGTCGAGACAGTGTGTGACTGCAATAAAAAAGGCCACTGCTATGCTGGGGATTATTAGGAAGGGTATTGAAAACAGATCAGCCAATATCATAATGCCCGTATATAAATCAATGGTGCGACCTCATCTGGAATAATGTGTGCAGTTCTTGTCACCACACCTTAAAAAAGATATAGCTTTGGAAAAAGTGCAGAAAAGGGCAACTCGAATGATAAAAGGGTTGGAACACTTTCCCTATGAGGAAAGGTTAAAGCGCTTAGGGCTCTTTAGCTTGGAGAAAAGACGACTGAGGGGTGACATGATCGAGGTTTATAAGATTATGCATGGGAAAGAGCAGGTAAAGAAAGAGGTACTTTTCTCCCTTTCTCACAATACAAGAACTCGTGGGCACTCCATGAAACTGCAGAGCGGTCAGGTTAGAACGGATAAAAGGAAGTACTTCTTCACCCAAAGAGTGATTAACACATGGAATTCACTGCCACAGGAAGTGGTGGGTGCTACAAGCATGGACAGCTTCAAAAGGGAATTAGATAAGCATATGGAGCAGAGGTCCATCAGTGGCTATTAGCCACAAGGTATAGCTAGGGGCTCTGGGGCAAGTGATGCTCTGTCTTCTTGGTGCTTGGGGGGGGGTCAACAGTGGGAGGGCTTCTATGGACTGCATGGGCCTTTGGCCTGATCCAACATTGGTGTCTCTTATGTTCTTATGTAACATCCAGCTCCTCCACATCCCACATCCCAAGCTGATCCAGGATCTAGTCAACCCCCCCGCCCAGTCCCCCCAGCCGGCATCAGAATGCAGCGGCTAAGTCTCCCACCTGCTCCACTGCTGGGTGCCCATTTTAAGGGGGAACTCTAGCAGAATTTCCTAACCCTCCAGAGCTACCCGTGTGGCAGAGTGCTGGGTCTGCCAGGCCCAGGTGTTGAAAGGCTCATGTCCATACCACTTGTCCTCCTCCATAGGCACCTCTGGAGGCACCACCCAAATCTGCTGCCTCCAGAGCAACAAGTGGTGAAGGTAACACCCAGCAGGGCAAAGAAGAGGCTTGCTCAACAGGGAGAAAGGGAGGAGGAGTCCACCACAAGGCAGAGGACTCACACCAAGGGTGCTTTGGGTGGGAGTGGACCCTGTAGGCAGTCCACCCTTTGGGAGGTCATTCTCATGGGGGCAGGGGCTATTCTGAGCAAGAGGGCTAGGGGAAAAGCCCAGGAAGACTTATTGGTGAGATGATTGCCATGGTTGGGGACCCTTTGTCCATCATGGAGTGGGTGGGCTTCTGCTGGCTACTGCATTATTTTGCCCCTGGTGTACCATTACCTCGCAGAGGACCTTCAGCTGGCGAGTTATGCCCTCCATGTACCGCTCTGCGATGCAGGTGGTCAAGGCAGAGTTATCCAGAGCGAAAGGGCAGACTGTGCACTTTACAGCAGACCTGTGGAGCAGCCATCAGCACAGCTACCTCTCCCTCACAGCCCACTGGTGGCAACCAGAGGACCTCCGGACTGCCAGGAAAAGACCAGGACCCTGGGAAGGGGGGAACATTTCCGCCACCAGGCTACAAAGTGGTTCTGATCCATGCCCAGGGGATGGACAAAGACCATATGGCAAAGAACATCGCCGATACAGCCCAAGCTAGCCTGAGGGATTGGGTGTGCCCTACCAGGGGTGACATCATTTGTAATCAAGGATGCCAGTGCAAACATGCTGGTGGCAGTGAACTGTGTGCACCTCTGGGGCATTGTCTGCATGGCACACACCCTGTATCCAGTGGTAAGGGATGCTCTCAGGCTGGGGAGCACCATCAAGCCCACCTGGGATGAGGCCACAATGCAGACGTGCAAACTGCTGGAGACCTGTCGGTGCCTGGCTGCCCACTTTTCACTTGCATCAGGTCCGCCCAGGCAGAGAGGGGGGAGCCCGAACACCAGCTAGTGCAGGACATGCCCGCCCTCTGGAACTCCACCTACATGATGATTGAGTGTCTGGTGGAGCAGAAGAGTGTGGTGCAGGACATCATCTCGTCCACGCCCATCCTGCATGGGAATCAACATAAGTTCGAACAACTGGCTGACCCTCTCCAAAATGGTGCATGCCCTGAAGCCTTTCCAGGATACAACCGACATCCTTTGTTCCCATACAGCCATCCTGGGGTGAGCCATCCCACTGATCCGCAGGCTGGACAGAGCACTGGCCTCCACACAGGAGCAGGGGGCCTTGATGGCCAGGGCCTTGGTGAAGAGGTTGCAGGCAAGCGTGGCCACCCAGTTGCATCCTCTCTGCAAAGAGAAGGCATACAGGATGGCCTGCATCTGTAACCCCAGTACAAAGGGCAGCATCACTATGCATACTGGTGAGCTCCAGCAATGGAAAAATGACCTCTGCAGATGGGTATGGAGGTTGCAGGTCAGCTGAAGTGGCCAGAGCAGACAGAGGCTGGAAGAAGGGGGGGATGGAAGAAGGGGGGGGAGGAAGGGGGGAGGAAGGGGGGAGCAGGTCCCCAATGCTTCAGAAGGTGACCATCTATGGCAATAATAAATTTCTTCCTGATTCAAATCAGTTAAATATCTTACATAACAGTTTTGTTCCCTAAAGAAATAGTTAAATTAAGGTTCAGGAAGAAAACAAGTTCAGCTTAGCACTGAGCATCAAGACCAGCCAATTGTCACAAGAAGCCAAATTTTAACTGGTGCTCACTATGTTTGAATCTACAAAATGTATTAGAATAAATGCACAGACAGAGGTATTGCTTTCAAATTAGTAGCAGTTATCCCTAGAAAGCTTACTTACCCAAGTAAGAGTTCGGGTGAACGATACCATCTGGTAGCCACATATTCTGTGTAGTTAGCATTACTTCCTTCTGACAAATTCCGAGCAAAACCTGCATCAACATCATTTGAAAAATTGTTTACTATACACTTTATGAGTCAGATTCAGAGCAAAAAACTTGTGAAGACTGAGCAAGGGTCACAAATTTTCAGAGCATTTCTCCAGCAGCCATTCCCAACTCCAGGAAAGTTTATACCCAGGACTGTGGGACCCATGTAGACTCCCCCATCCCCCTCCTTACTACAGCCTTCGGACATGAATGGCTATTATTACATGGAAATCCCATGAGCCCAGAAATAAACTTTTCAGGGGCCAGAAATGGCTGTGTGGGGTGGGGCAGGAGACCGTCTAGTGTCTTAAACTGGTGGATCACAAGATCCATCCCATTTACTTTAACTTTCAGAGCTCAGGTCTACAAAAATGTATACATTATCTGTATCTGACTGGCACATTTCCTATATGAACATGGAAATTATACATGAAACCAGTCTCTTCATAGCCCATAAACCTCCAGATAAACAACCCTCTTCCCCCCCCCCATTCAGTCGCGACATTGTTCAATAGCCAGATACAAACCACACCATATGAAGCGATACAATATGAAGCAATGTAAAAATACGTATTAAACTCCTCATATTCCACAGAAGCAAGAAGACGGGAACTGTGACTCATGCTTCAGGCCCTGCTCCCCTTCCAGGCTCATGCAAAAGGAAGGGGGAAAAGATGTGCACAGTAGACACATCTCACCACACCACATCAAGAAGGCACAGGAAAGACATGCTTGTGTCATTCAGCATCCTTTGTAATTGCTTCTATAAAATGTTCAATATGTACCAAAGAACATCTGTCTGGCAATGAGAATGGCATCTGTGATTCAAATTTATATTTTTTTCTTCTGAAGACTAACCTAATAACAAGCTTACCTTACAAACCACGCCTACATAATGGTCTCTAGCTCCAGTCAGTTCCTACTATAGGGGACATATTTATAGTGCTCTCCTGAATAGAAATCCTTTTGCATACTTTACATAAAGACCCTAATAGGTTGTTTAAAAGTAGTTTTTGTCCTATAAAACAGCAGATGTACTGGAGAACGGAATACCCCAATGTAATAGCCGTGCATCTGTCACAATTGGTCTATGCTCAGTACTCTTTCTTCTGTATTCCTAATAGTAAGATACCACACCCACACAACATGTGTCTAGGCAGCTATAGCACATGATCTTAAGGATTATACCAAGCACAGCATGGCAAATATACCGGAGACATCCGCAGATTCTTATGCACTTTTGTGAAGCTCCTGGATTCTTTTTTGAAACCTGACAAAACCATACATCTCTCCTTATATATAATTGTGAAGTGGGGTGGCACTTTCTGAACATTCCACACACTACTAAATCAGTTGGCTCCATGATGTGTCACTCAGAAGCTGTCCCTATCCACTGGCTGCATTGCCTGAGTCCCGCCTCCAACATTCTAAACAGTTTGCTGTTCCTCTCCCCCCCAAAGCCAGTCGGAACACAGAGGTCGTTTGCATATGTGGCCTGATTGGCCTTTGCCTCTAACATTCTAAACAGTTTGCTGTTGCTGTTGGGAGTCATTGAATGTGTCCTGAGGTAAAATACATATCCCAATCTTCCCTTTAACAGTCACTGGAGTTGCCAATTTCCCTGTGGGGCCTGGAGATCTCCCAGAAATCACCATGTTCTCCACAGCACATCATTTCCCCTACAGAAAATTTCCCAGCTATTACAACTGATCTCCAGATGACCAAGATCAGTTCTCCTAGAGACAATGGCTGCTTTGGGCAGTGGACTCTATGGCATTATACCCTGCTGAAGTCCCTCCCCACCCCAAACCCTGTCCTCCCCAGGCTCTACCCCTCAAATCTACAGGTATTTCCCAACAGAGAGTTGGTAGCTGTGTAACTGGCTATGGAACCACCTTCCAGACCCTTGGAACCCAGAAAACACGGCATAGGAGAAGGGGCTTTTCTACCTTAGCTGTCACTGCATAAACCCAAATTAACATAAGCCAACCTCCAGGTGGCACCTGGAGATCTCCAGCTATTACAACTGATCTCCAGATGACCAAGATCAGTTCTCCTGGAGACAATGGCTGATTTGGCCAGTGGACTCTATGGCATTATACCCTGCTGAGGTCCCTCCCCACCCCTTCCCTCCCCAGGCTCTACCCCTCAAATCTACAGGTATTTCCCAACCCAGAGTTGGCAACCCTGTAACTGGCTATAGAACCGCTTTCCAGACCCTTGGAACCCAGAAGACATGGCATAGGAGGAGGTGGTTTTCTACCTTAGCTGCCACTGCATAACCCCAAATCAACATAAGTCAGGGGTGGAGGGAACCATACCTGTTACCATGAGGCTGTCCTCCCATACTTCCCACTTGGGGCAGCAAAATGATTTGAGACAGCCGTGCCTTATAGCTAACCAGAAGAAAATAAACACGGCTTGCCTCCCTCTATTTTCCCCTTCCCTCTGCCGCTCCACCAGCCACAGCCGGCCACTCACCTGGAGCTTCCTTCCCACAACAGGCCTTACTCCTAATATCTAATAATCCTAAGCATTTTTAGTGAGTCAATGGGACATACACCCAGATTTCCTGGCAATCATAAAATGCTTTTATTATTACAACACAGGCTTTCTAGGTTTCCCCCCTCCATTTTAACCTTTAGCACATCATCCAGGGAACTACAGAGGGTTCAGGGTATGTTTTAGAGTGCACAGGAGGACATGGCTAGACTAGCTGAGTTTGAAGTTACTCCAACCCTCTCCTGTAGTTCTACACAAAACCCTCTCCTGTAGTTCTACAGTGCTAATTAACTAAATTATCTGTAAATTATCTTTTTAAAAAACCAACCTTTCCCCCCAAGTTCACATTCTAAAAAAGATCAGAAGTAAAGGATAAGCTGCCTTTTATGGCTTGTATGCCATGAATGATTTATTTACTGGGGAACCCTGACAAGATTATAGGAAATTTAGTATTCCTAGGGCGACAAATGAATGCAATTTCTGTCGAGGGAAATTGAAAAAATACATGTGTTCTAAATACTCAAGACACCAGAAATAAACTAAAAAGAATACTTTACAAGTAATCATAACACGGTCATTTGTCATTGTAACTGTCTGGGATACGTAGGAAGGGACTTTCTACATTACTGGGATTCTTTCATTAAAAGAAAGGACATGAAGAGAAAAGTATAAAAGATGTTGCCCTTAAAAGATTAGGTGAGAACAAGTGGGAGCCCTCACGGGGAAGGGAAATCCCTCCCTAAATTGTTGCCGATTCCCCATGCATGATCCCCTCCTTACGGCTTGGGGGGGGGAGACTCACAGAGGAAAAATCTGTTTCACATTAGTGTGGCCCTGATCCGCCAATTTACGTATCCGGAGATGGGGGCCATACGTCACTATTAGTATATAGGTTCATTAAAAATGTTAAAAAGTTTAAACATTCTTTTTCACAGATCATTAGCCTTTTAGGATTAATATGTATACATCTATGTAAGTGTACTTTTGAGATATTGAAAGAGTTGCAAGATTAAATAATAATAATTAAATAATTAAATAATAATACCTACAGCTCTCTTTTAGACCACTGTATTGGATACACAGAACTGGACTTAGTTCCAATTGTCCAGTAGAATTCCTTTTGCCTTTAGGACCCTCATCCACTTGTAAGGGCTAGAAGATCTTCTGGAATTATACAGGATGTGGTGTGGGAGTCTGTAACTGCCCGGGGAGGGGGGACAGAATATCTCAAGTAGAACTTTTCACATTGGCTGTGGCACAGAAGCCTTCCTAATCTCTTGACCCATCTTTCACAGCCAGCCTTCTCATTGTAAAAATAACTGTGTCATGGTTGAAGAAGGGAAAGACCATTTTCTCTAAATGCTTACAAGAAGTGTAATTGTATGTTCAGCTCTAAACGGAGACCTACTGAGCTGCAAACATGTGACATCACAGTCACATGACAGGAATATGGAGAATCAGAATTATGATATCAATGTCAAGGCCAGACTTTATGCAACAGACTGAAAGCTGTGGACAGAAAATACTGCAGGAGATGTGCCATAGTGAGGAAGAAGCCATGGGTAAAAGCCATGAATGAATTATCCCTACCACTGAATTTACTCGCCTTGTCAATGAAGAAGTAGCTTTTTATACCCTGTTTTTCTCTACTGTATGGAGTCTCAAAACAGCTTACAATTGCCTTTCCCTTCCTCTCCCCACAACAGGCACCATGTGAGGTAAGTGGGGCCGAGCAAGTTCTGAGAAAACTGTAACTGGCCCAAAGTGACTGAGCAGGTTTCATGTGGAGGAGTGGGGAAACAAACCTAGTTCTCCAGATTAGAGTCCTCAGCTCTTAACCACTATACCATTCTACTGCTCCTCTCAACATATGTGCAAAGAGAAGCAGGAGGGTGCTGCCAAGTCATTCAGAAGGCAGCAAAAAAATCTGGCTCTCATAGGGGTTTGTCAATCACTCAGTCCATGGGTTGAAGACTAGTGTTCTAGACTAGGGATGGGCACGACCCGGAAAAATTGAGATTTGTGGCTTGTGAGGTCTCATGAGCACCGAACTATGAATTTCCATGAGCCTTTCTGTTTTATGAGCCAGTTCAAGGTTCTTGGTGCGGTAGAGCAGTCCTCTTGTGGGCCAGACACACCAAACTCACAACGAATCTCCATCTGACTGTCTCTACCTGCCCTCCAACTTTGGTGAGGATTGGATTTAGGGGGGGGGCGAGTTACAGCCCTCAAAGTAGGTGCCCCTAGGAAAGTGCACTTGCGAATGGCCCACCTGCAAAGCTAGAGGCATAAAACTCACAGCAGACCTATACGGGCGGCCTTTCTATCTGCCCTCCAAGTTATGTGCAGATTGGCTTTGAGGGAGGGAGTTCCTAGGGTCCAATGTGCAAAAGGGGTGTGTGTGTCGAACAGATCCCCTGCGAGCTAAAGGCATCAAACTTGCAGTGGATCTCCCCGGGCTGCCTTTCTACCTGCTCTCCAAATTCTATGTAGATTAGCTTCAGGGGAAAGATCCTAGGGTTCAATGTGCAAAAGGGGGGTGTTGAATGGCCACCCTGCAAGCCTATAGGCATCAAACTCAAAGCAGACCTTCCTAGGCTGCCCATCTACCTGCTCTCCAAATTCTATGTAGATTGTCTTTGGGAGAGGGAGATCCTAGGGCCCAATGTGCAAAAGGGGGGAAGTCTGTCAAATGCCCCCCCCCACAAGCTAGAGGCATCCAACTCACAGTGGACTTCCCCACAATGTCTCTCTACCTGCCCTCCAAGTTCTGAGCAGATTGACATTGGGAGGAGATCCTAGGATCCAAGGTGTATAAAAGGGAGGAAGTGTTGAATGGCCCCTTGCAAGCTGGAGGCATCCAACCTGCAGCAGACCTCCCTGGGATGCCCCTCTACCTGCCCTCCAAGTTCTGTGAGATTTGCTTGGGGGGAGATCCTAGGGTCCAATGTGCAGAAGGGGTGTGTGTGTGCCAAATGGTTCCCCTCCAAGCTAGAGGCATCAAACTCGCAGCAGACCTCCCTGGATGCTCCTCTACCTGCCCTCCAAATGGTGTGCAGATGGTTTTGGGGGGAAGAGAACCAAGGTTCCAATGTGCAGGGGGGAAGTGTGTCAAACGGCTCCCCTCCAAGCTAGAGGCATCAAACTCACAGCAGACCTCCATGGGATGCCCTTCTACCTGCCATCCAAGTTGTGTGCAGATTGGGTTTGGATTGCAGCTCATCTCCAGACTGCTGCCAAGTAAACACAGTTGTGTGTTAGCTGGGGGTATGTCACACAGAGCAGAATGGGAGCTCTCTGATTGGCAGCCAGACCTACCTATCAAGCTTTGGAGGGCCACTACTGGTGTTTCCAGGGCTGCAGAAGTCCATCCCTTCCATTGCCTTGATGATTGATCAGCGCCAGCGTGTCTGGCCAATGAGCCGCACCCACGAAATGCATGATCCTCCATGAAAAATGCAGCAAGTCATGGACAGATCATGTGAGAGACAACTGCATGATCCGCGTCTCACAAACCATTATCCGCCCCAAATTCATGATCACTTTTGGCTCATGATTCATTTTGTGCCCATCCCTGTTCTAGATTACAGCCTCAGGTATTTCTGAATAGCTTAAGGGATCATATTGTACTGCTACAACAAAATTAGTAATTTGCCATTTATGTCATACATGTGCATACACACATCTATTTTTACATAAAATAACTGACTACAAGTCTTTTCAGAAACTGGACTATAATTAGCATAACAGGTATCATGCTGATACACTTTTAAAAGATACGAAACAAAGGTTAAAATTAGCAATTATAAAGTACCACTATACCAAGTTAAACTTATAATTTGAACTGTAAATTAAGAATTCTAACAGATGCACTTAAAACAGTGCTGTAAAATAAGCATGCACTAAAAGAGAAAAAAATAGCTTACCAAAGTCACACAATTTCAAAACATCATTATGACTTATTAAGAGATTTTCTGGTTTGATATCTAAAATATTAAATGAATATGACAAGGTTAACATCACTATATTATGCTTTTTGAACAGAACTGCAGAGATTTGTGGTACAATTTATTTGAAATATTGTGAAGTATATCCTAACAAATTTTACTCTCTGAAATAATGTCATCATGGGGTTTGAAAATCTAGAGTAAGATCCACCACAGTCATGCACTTGTGAAATATTATTTCTTTCAGTGGAAGATTTTCTATTGCTCCACTGATATCACTTTGACTCCAAAGAACTATACTTTGGTTAGCTATGTCCCTAGTTTTCTTTCTTCTAAATCTGCACGTAATCATACACTAAAGTAATCCCAAGGAAGTTTATTTTAATGGAAATGGAAAGGTGGGTTCACACTATTCTGTGAATGAATTATGTTCTTTATCCTGAAAAAAATGTAAAGTGTTAATCTTTGAATGCAATATAATGCAAATTTTCCCAGTGCACAAGCTCTCTCCCTTTGTTAATGAAATTTCAATTAGATGTTGTTTAAACGCTAGCTGTTTTAATTGAAGCAAGATGATAAAATATTCCCACAGAATTATATACTGGAAACAAGTAAACACACCATAAGTACATAAGCTTCTCCATACTAAGGATACATGACAAGGGAAAACATTGGTTAAAATGACTTTTGTTTTCTTTATAGTATTAACAATCATCTACATGTATCCAGGTCAGCAGGAACATCTCACCTAATTCCTAAAGGTGAATAAAAATGTTTTAAATAACAACATTAATGGCATTCCAGGCGTGCAAATATGAACACATAGGAAGATGCCTTAGACTACTGGTCCCTCAAGGTCAATACTGTATAGTCAACACTGGCAGAAGCTCTCCATGGTCTCAGTTTGAGGTCCTTCATATCTTGTACTAACTGATGCTTTTAAGTGGAGATGCTGGGGATTGAACCTGGGACCTTCTGCGCCCCTCTCTAAATATATTTTACAGAAAGACTAAATCTAAAGTATGTATAAATTTCTACTCTTTGTTCCATATTCTCTGTCAAGTTAGCCAGTTTTAAGTATACTACAAATGAGTGTCTAGTCACTCCCCCTGTTTTGTCCTCCTCTATGTTTTTAAACTTTTATCTTGTATACTACAAATGCAATCAATCTGTTTCCTGGTGTCTTTAAGATGATTCAAAATTTGATACTGAAAGTTTCTCATTTCTATTTTACTCACCTCGATGAACTATGTCATTTTTATGACACCAATGAATTGCTTTAATTAATTGGTAGATGTAACTTTTTACTTTTTCAGGTGGAACTCCATTTGGCATTTCTTCTAGCAATTCAAGCATGTTCTAGGATTTTTAAAAAAGTGATAGTATTAGAAGCTAAAAGCAACTTGACATGGAATCTTACTGAAACAATTCAGTGACACAATTGTGCAAATAATGATGTAGTTCAGGGGTGTCAAACATGCAGCCCGGGGGCTGGATCAGGCCCCCAGAGGGCTTCTATCAGGCCCTCAGTGGAACTGGCTGTCTTCTGCTTCTTCTGCTTCCAGTTCTGCTGCTGTGTCATCGTAGGTTTGCAGCTTACAGATAAACATCTGAACAAAATACTCAAGATTGCAACAGCACAGACATTTTGATGCAATAATTCAGAGCAAGAGGTGTCAGTTATCAGACACTGTTAAATAAACAAAATATTGCAAGAGTGCTAAATATTTTAAGCATGTTTTTATTTTAAGTTAAAAAAAACCCTTTGTGTTTGTGTTCTTTATAAAGTTTATATCTCTACTACCTGGTATTACATTTTATGACACACATGGTTTGGCCCAACAAGGTCTCATTTATGTCAGATCTAGCCCTCATATCAAATTAGTTCGACACCCCTGATGTAGTTCATCACGTGGAAGTGCCAATCTAACATGAAAATAAAGTTACCTAACCTTATTTCAGAGAAAAGTCTACATGCATCTAATTTCTTACCACGACAATGGATACAACAAGCAAAACACCACGAATTAAACTGGGCACCTGGCAAGTTAACTTCTGGACTTCTCCCATGGCTCACAGCACTGCTGAATTTGCATTTTGATGTTCCAAGCAGCTATAGATTCTAGAAGGCATTGGCTTTAATCGGATTCATTATGTCTTTTTCCCAGTTGGCTCACTCAGATAGTGTGATCCAACTTGATTTAGGACAGGCCCTGTTTTTAAAGGATAGTCCAAAACCATCAAAAATGTTCAAAGATTGTGTTTAGTGGATAAATGGGTGTTAATATTTCCTGCTCTAGAGTATTTAGACATTTATTTAACTTCTAGCCTCCTATCATAAAATACAGACTGTGACCTACAGGTGCTCTAGTCTTGCTTCCGTTTTTAAGGCCCACAGACTGTGTCATTACCAATTACTGGGGAATCAAGTACGGGGATGTCAATGCAGACCTGCAATTTATACTGGTTTTGATAGATGCTAGACTCTATACAGACAGATGTATTTATACTTTTCATCTTTCACATATATTTGTTTCTACATGTATGAAGTCTGTGTTAGCGTACGCAAAAAGACATACATTAAAACAGGTTACCATAAAACAAACTTCTGAACCACAAAAAAGTTTAATGTTGGTACAAGAGTGATAACTGTAGTAGTTTGAGAACACACCTGTATTAGGACATTTACCAAAATACTTCACATTTTTGGATAGACGCCATCACTATGTTCAACTGCAAGGAAGAGTCAACTACACTAACAATATAAAACAAGTAATTATTTTTAATTCTGAAGATGTCTTGTTGCACTAGTCAAGCTTGTTCATGCAGATATGCAGGATTAGTCTTTCCTGGTGTTTTTTCCATGATTCACTAGTAAAGAATAGCTGAGTTTGCAAGGGGAGAATTTTGTAAAAAAGCACAGCACAGGGATTTAAGAAAAGGTGAGGACAGGATGGGAAGTAACTTAGAATCTTCACCCATTAACAATGGCTATATTCAGATGTCATGGTGGAAACAAATATAGCATGTCCTTCCCCGCAACCATGGAGCCCAGCTGAAAGCTTCCTGGTTTCAAAACGTTTAAATCAAGTACTTAATTCACCATGATAGCTGAATGTAGCTGCCTGCCAAAACTGGAATTAGTTTCCCTTCCAGAAACTGCAGTTCTAAATTGGAATTAAACCATGATGTAGAATCCTAGTTTGCTGGAGGGGTGAGGGAAATAGATTCCAGCTTTCCCAGGCTCTGAATTTGGAAGAGAAGAAGAAGAAGAGATTGGATTTATACCCCGCCCTTCACTACCCAAAGGAGTCTCAGAGCGGCTTACAAACTCCTTTCCCTTCCCCTCCCCACAACAGACACCCTGTGAGGTGGGTGGGGCTGAGAGAGCTCTGACAGAAACTGCCCTTTTTCAAGGACAGCTGTGCCAGAGCTTGTGACTGACCCAAGGTCACATCAGCAGGTGCAAGTGGAGGAGTGGGGGAATCAAACCCGGTTCTTCCAGATTAGAGTCCGCGCACTTAACCACTACACCAAACTGGCTCAATTGTACTCCATGCAGGACAAGAGAAGAAGATATTGAACAAGCTAGAGAAGAACCTGACCATCATGGATGATCCTGTCTGCGTACAAGCAATATGCCCTCCAGAAAACAGTTAAAACATATCAGCTAATATGTACTTGGTAATGACCCTTATAACTCATTTTGTACATGGGGAAAGGATGGGATGATTAGCGTGCACCAAGCAATCTTTTATTATTTGGAATTTTCACATTATTGCCAGAACAGTTTCATACAACCATGTATATTGGATTGGATCCAGTAACTTACCTGTGCAAGGATTGCCGTTCTTCCTCGCTTTCCTCTACCCCTAGCAGTAATTTCCAAATCCAGGAAAGTTGATTCCTGGGGTGGTATGACCCATTTGGAATAACAGCTGCACAGGCTGATGGGATGCAATGAGGAGGAGGAAAGGAGCGAGCGGAAAGACGATGCAGGAAGGACAATTTCAAGAATCAAGTTTCTCCATTAAAAAAAATTAGGACCATTTTTTTACACGTTTTATGAGGACAAGTAACCTGTTATGCTAACTGACTAAGTGAAAGACACCACCTACTTATTTTCCAGCCAAAACTGAAATGAAAATAAGGGGCGGGTGTCAATTATATTCCAGACTCCTTTTTTTCTTTAAAACTGTATCTTCATAATTTTTGCTCAGTATTGAGGAACACGGTAAACAAAAATAACCAAATGCGTAGGAGTATCATTTACATAAAACAGGTCTCATAACACACATAGAGCATTTTCATTAATATTAAGCACAAACGCGACTTACTTTTTCCACATATTCAAACACTAAATACAGTTTTCCTCTTCTTCTGAAAGCTTCTTTTAGCTCCACTATGTTCTCCTGTTTCAAAGTGCGAAGCATTTTAAGCTCTCGCAAAGTGGTTTCTTTGACCTCTTCATTTTCTAAAATGCAAAGACGAATGGGATGAGCATGACACCCAACAAATATTTTTATATTCTTTTTTAGCATGGAACATCGATTAGGCCGAACTTCACTCAAATTTGACACCAAGTAAAATGTTCTATTATACAATCCACTACTCATGTAAAAATGTTTAACAATTTAACCTGACAACTGTTCTTAAAGAGTTACAGGACTACTTAACGCATTATTGTAATACAAAATAGCAAAAGGTTTTAATGGAATTTGGCTTTCCTTTCCTGCTGGGCTGTAAAACTATTATAGTAATTATAGCCGCTGTCTAAGCAATACACTGGACAGCTGAAGGACAAACAACCACCACCATGGTTCCTAATACATACCCCTAAAAATACCAATAAGTTGCACATATCATGCAGTAATTACTGCATCAGATGTTCCATTTAACCGCAGTTATATAAAAAATGTGCATGAACCAACTTGCACACAGCTCACCACTCTCTTCTTGTGCGGACAATCATGATTAAAAATGAAGTCTGTTTACCAAAAGTGTACAAACTCAAGTAATCAGGTGAACCAGAGTTAGTTCCCTCCCACTATGACTCTAAAACAGAGTTATAGTCAAATACATAATTTATTTATTTAAATGTATTTATTTAAAATATTTATATGCCTGCTTTTCTCCTGAGCATTCCAGGACCTAAGGCATTAAAACAATTTAAACACATTGGGTGCCGTATATTTGTGGGGGGGGGGGGGGGGGTCATCAACCAGCATTCTTACATTCTGGGCAACTGAAGTTTATTTTAGAAGATGATCCCCCATTTGAGAAGCAAGACAGAAGGAGCAAGATTGTCTTTGCACATGTTCAGTGCAATGTCTCCCCCTCATGGATCACTGCCTTGTCGTGGCGAGGGGGCTTGCATGGTTCGATGAGGCTGTGGGCTGTGCCGTGCGTGATGTGGTCAAAAATGTGATGGCAAGACTGGACATCGATATCTTAGGAATCAGTGAACTAAAGTGGACAGGAATGGGCGAATTTAACTCAGAAGACCATTATATCTACTACTGTGGCCAGGAATCTCGTAGAAAAAATGGTGTGGCCTTTATAGTCAACAAGAGAGTGCAAAAGGCAGTACTGGGATACAATCTCAAAAATGACAGAATGATTTCTGTCCGATTCCAAGGCAAACCATTCAACATCACAGTAATTCAAGTGTATGCCCCAACCACTGATGCAGAAGAGGCTGAAGTGGACCGGTTCTATGAAGACCTACAACACCTCCTAGAACTAACACCAAAAAATGATGTCCTCATCATCATAGGGGACTGGAATGCTAAAGTAGGAAGTCAAAAGGTAACTGGAATAACAGACAAGTTTGGCCTTGGAAAGCAAAATGAAGCAGGGCAAAGGTTAACAGAGTTTTGTCAAGAGAACACACTGGTCATAGCGAACACCCTTTTCCAACAACCTAAGAGGCGACTCTACACATGGACATCACCAGATGGGCAACACCGAAATCAGATTGACTATATAATTTGCAGTCAAAGATGGAGAAGCTCTATCCAGTCAGTAAAAACAAGACCTGGAGCTGACTGTGGTTCAGATCATGAGCTACTCATTGCAAAATTCAGACTTAAACTGAAGAAAATTGGGAAAACCACGAGGCCATTCAGGTTTGACCTAGATCGCATCCCTGATGAATATACAGTAGAGGTGAAGAATAGATTCAAGGGTCTGGATTTGATAGATAGAGTGCCTGAAGAACTATGGACAGAGGTTCGTGACATCGTACAGGAGGCAGCAATCACCACCATCCCAAAGAAAAAGAAATGTAAGAAAGCAAAGTGGCTTTCTGATGAGGCTTTACAAATAGCAGAGGAAAGAAGGAAAGCGAAAGGCAAAGGCGAAAAGGAAAGATTTACCCAACTGAATGCAGATTTCCAGAGAACAGCAAGGAGAGATAAGGAGGCCTTCCTGAATGAACAGTGCAAAGTAATAGAGGAAAACAATAGAATGGGAAGGACTAGAGATCTCTTCAAGAAAATTGGAGAAATCAAGGGAGCGTTCCATGCAAAGCTGGCCATGATAAAGGACAAAAACGGTAGGGACCTAACAGAAGCAGAAGAGATTAGGAAAAGATGGCAAGAATACACAGAAGAACTATACAAGAAAGACCTCAATGTCCTTGACAAACACGACGGTATAATCACTGACCTTGAGCCAGACATCCTGGAATGTGAAGTTAAATGGGCCTTAGAAAGCATTGCTAACAACAAAGCTAGTGGAGGTGATGGTATTCCAGCTGAGCTATTCAAAGTCTTAGAAGATGATGCTGTTAAAGTTCTGCACTCCATTTGCCAGCAAATTTGGAAAACGCAACAGTGGCCACAGGATTGGAAAAGGTCAGTATACATTCCAATCCCAAAGAAGGGCAATGCCAAGGAATGTTCAAACTATCGCACAATTGCACTCATATCACACGCTAGCAAGGTTATGCTCAAGATCCTACAAGCTAGGCTTCAACAGTTCGTGGATAGAGAACTGCCAGAAGTACAAGCTGGGTTTCGAAGAGGTAGAGGAACTAGAGATCAAATTTCCAACATTCGCTGGATTATGGAGAAAGCAAGAGAGTACCAGAAAAATATCTACTTCTGCTTCATTGACTATGCTAAAGCCTTTGACTGTGTGGATCACAACAAACTATGGCAGGTCCTTAAAGAGATGGGAGTACCAGACCACCTCACATGTCTCTTGAGAAACCTGTATAAGGGTCAAGAAGCAACAGTTAGAACCGGATATGGAACAACTGATTGGTTTAGCATAGGAAAAGGAGTACAACAAGGATGTATATTGTCACCTTGCTTATTTAATATATATGCAGAGTACATCATGAGAAGTGCTGGCCTGGATGAATCACAAGCGGGAATTAAGATTGCTGGGGAAAAGATCAACAACCTCAGATATGCAGACGATGCCGCTCTAATGGCAGAAAGTGAAGAGGACCTAAAGAGCCTCTTGCTCAGTATAAAAAAGGAGAGCGCAAGAGTGGGCTTGAAGCTCAACATCAAAAAAACTAAGATCATGGCATCCGGCCCCATCACTCTTTGGCAAATAGAAGGGGAAGTCGTGGAAGTAGTGACAGAGTTCACGTTCCTGGGATCTCAGATCATCGCAGACTGTGACAGCAGCCATGAAATTAAAAGACGCCTGCTCCTTGGGAGGAAAGCGATGGCAAACCTCAACAGCATGAGGTTTTTGCTTCCCCAGCCCGCCTGCCAAGGAAAATGTTGGATTTTCCAAAAAATTCCTGAATCCTGAATCCCAATGCCATATCGATACTGGGATTTGGGAATATAAGAAAATGCCAATATTTTTCGGATTCAATATACCTGAAACAAAAAAATACTGATTTTTTTTGGCAGTCCCCTAAAAAGGATATTAAAAGAATCAAGATTCACTAAAGTGATGTAGAGTTATGGCAGTAAAGTCATCATATAAGAAGTCACAAAAGGATTCAATAGGTGTATAATCTTTGAGTTCACCCACAGGTTTACATATGTCACTTGTACAGCCATATTCCTTCAGTAATAGTAACAATGGAACTGAAGTCACAGAAAGTATTGCAATACAAAATAATTGTGTATTTACTTTCAAAATCATAAGCTTGTGTTGTTCAAATTAGAACCATTATTCTTGGCTAGATAAAGGGGAAACTGTTTCTCAAATGTTCGGGAATTTACGTTGTCTTGGGGCACAGGGGATTAAAGATTAAAAAATATTTATCCACAGGATTGGGGAAATGGTTGAAATCACTCTCTCTTCTGTTCAACGACTTTCGATGGTATCCAACTCATTGATTTCAATGGTCTTAAATTGGAATAACTATGGATTACATTGTTAGTTCTCATACAAGAAAGTTGAGAAATTACCTTCACTGTCTTTGAATTTTTTAATAGCCACAATCTCATGTGTCTCCTACAAAATAAAGACAGATATTTCTTTAAAAGGTCAAGGCTACCCCTTACAATACAAATAATTTCATTTTACAGAAATAATTCAAGATAAAATAAAAACAAAAGTAGTATGAAAGAATTTCAAAATCATACTCAAAATACAATGCAGGATAAATATACAGGTGATATAATCACAAAGTCTCTGAATGGCACCTAGCACTAAAACCCATCTTTACTTCATTCAGTAATAAATATTAATATTCAGAAATTAGGATAATTGGCATTCATTCATACAAATAAGAAAAAGTGTATCTACGAAATGCTGTAGTAGTTACGTTATAACAGATGCAATTGTTCAGTTGCAAATACTAAAAAAGCAATTAAAATCTAGATATCTATTTCAATTGTTAAAAAAATAGCTTTCCGCTATAACTATATTCCAACTTTTATTGTTGAAGGGGAAAGGTCTCTTTTCCTAATTTCAGTGAGATATTAGTTTTAAACACAGAAAATGTTCTGCATGAATTTGCATGTATCCCCACCTCCCAAGATGGCTTCTGCCTTCTCTCCAACAGTCTCTCTTTCCTTTTTCCTCCCCCCCATTATGGGCACAGTTTTGCATGACCAATTTTGGAGATTATACTTCCTCTGCATTGTACCTCTATCATAACATCAAAAGGATAATCCATTTATATCACCACTTGAAAGCAGCCACTTTGCTAGTATCTACTATGTTAAGTATCAGGTTCTGAATGGTAGGTCCTCTTTGCAATCATGCAAGTAGAAAATATGCCTGGTTTAAAATCTGTAGACTAATCAACTCTATTAAATTATTATTTTTATTTATTGTAGCTGTTCAATGACTACACTGAAAATCAAGGTGGTTTCTCAAAGAATCTGAGTATATACATCAAAACCTTGGGATTAAAAAAAAATCAATGCTATTATCTAACTACTGCCTGCGGAAACTGAAATATCAAAATTATATAGAAAGTTCCTTTAAGAGAACCAAGCCACAAAGCAATTCCCAGATGGCTCTGCCTGTGAATTATTGTTTACATTAACATGGAACTATTCCATAATTGCCATAAATGTTAATTGGTTTCAATAAGATAGCTAGGCACTTGGTTAAGACGCATGCCATGAAAGCTGGTGGGTTGGCAAGCAGACTACTGAATTTTAATGATAGTTTAAAAAACACACAAAGTGATTCATACAGCCAGAGAGGCTGTAAGAGATCAAAAAGGCAACCTTTTTTTTATTGCCACATTTATGTTGACAAGCCATAGGTTATCTAATGCTTTGGTAGACAGAGAACAGACCTTACAAGCAGTATAATATGGGGAATGATAAGGATTCCCTGTGCATTGTGTAAAGAAGACTACTAAAAGCACTCTAAGATCTAAGCTATTCAAATACATAGTTTCCCCCCTTCTGTTTGCCATTACAAAAGTTATAGTAATTTTATTTTTATAGTCATCAAACAGATTTCTGCAGTTACCTGGGGCACTTTTGTATCATTTTTGTTTGTATTTTTCACTAAATGTACAAAATAGTGATAATACTCTAGAGACTCATAATTAAAAGCAACCAGCAGCAGCTGCTACGTTGCTGATGGCATGCCTAAATTTAACACACACCTACATTATTAGCAACATGTATTAACTGGTTCATAGAAAAGAAATATGTATAGAATCTGTCAAAAAGAATTGGCTGATTATGGCTAACTTGGCAATAAATGGTGCAGTCAGGTATTTCTTTACTTGCAATACAAGACAGTACCAAGGACCCTTCAAAACCTTATATATTAAAATTAATTTGAGGAAATGGTTCTAAGTTCTAAGAACACTTTTTGAAACAATGCCTACATAGTGTTGCTGGAGAAACTGATGGAGCAGCCCAAAACTATTGAAAAAGCCTCTTACTTTAGCACTTTAGCACATTAAGATAATGGTTATGTTTTCAGCAATCCTAACCACAATTAAAGAAACCCAACTTATTCCACCCTCATATGAGCTGTGCATAATTTCCTACAAACAAGACAAACAAGTTTGTTCTCTGCTGCTTGCTTTTATTGCAACTTTAGAAACAAATATAACACACTTTATAAGCAGTTCCCAGGAATTTAGTAAGCTAATGTTGATTTCTGAGACGGGGATGACTGAAAGGAAAAACGGCCGGGGAAAAGGGTCCCGCCCATGGCCCCCGCAAAGGAGGGAGAAGAAGCCAGGCAGCACCACACCTTGCTCAGCTGGGCACCTCCTGTAGCTCTGCTGGGCTGGGCATAATCATCTTCATGCTGTGGCCTACTCAATAAAAAAATTATTTTTAAAAAAAAATGCAGTGCCCTACTCACCTGGACCAGGCAAGGCTCATGTCAGCTGCACACTGCCTTCCACAGGCTGGGAACTGCCCTTCCCCCCATGGGCTGGAAAGGCCCAAGTAGCAGGAGGCAGGCATTTGGCCTACTGGGAAATCCCCCCATGACTATAATGGCCTGTCAATCCCTATCTACAATTTTGAGAATCTATACATAGAATAGATATTTGTGTCTCTTTAAAACAAAGAAACAAAAAACACCCTGATCACCTCAAATTGCCTTTTCCTGTGTCTTGACTAACTGCTATATTTTAGAATGTTGCAAACAGAACTGTACATTAAATAATCCAAATAAGAATGCATCACAGGTATATACAATGGAGCTCTAAATTTTGTTTTGTTTTAAATCTGTTACTTCAAATACAGTAATGAATTTTATTACATTTACCTTTCCCATATTACCTTTCCCCCTTTCAGCTACAACAAAAGGTAGAATGAGAGACCTTTTGATCCTTGGACCACACTCTTGTTATACTGGCTGCACCATCTAGTAAAAAGGGTGATTTTGCCATTTGTTCTTCAAATTCACACTTGAGTTCCTTTTAAATACTTGGGTGACTACAATGACCTATTATGTAGCTTGCTAATTGTAAATCCTCATCTTTTATCATTTCTATGCTAGTTGTTCTGTCCTATTACAACATTATAAGTAGTTCTCAAATAGGTGCCCCGACAAACTGATGAGAGACCAAAATAATTCATTTGTTCAAATCTTTCTACAAATTTCAGGTTTTCTTTGAGTGTGCAACTTACACATTCTTTTTAATGGCCCTACTACTCTCTACCCAAATTTCTGCTACTTTGTTAAAAATGTGAAAAGAATATTTAAAAACTTGTTCTTCATCTTCCTTCATGATTTACTTTACTGAAAATATACATTAACAGTGCAATCCTAATAACGTTTTTTGGGAGTAAGCCATATTCAGCAGACTTCAGTAGACTTCTAAGTAGATCTGTTTAGGACTGCACTGTTAATTTGCCAGAGCCTGTACTCTGCAATATTCAATTTTGAAGCAGAAGATACACCAGATTTGTACTAGAGAACAAAATGCCAGGTTGTATGGTTCTATTGATCAAATTGTTAAAGATGTGTGTGCGGATCACATAAAACTATGGCATTTCATTTCTTGGTACTAGTTTTCAGAACTTTAGCAAAGAGATTAATGCCTCATTCACATATTGTACCTCCAGGTATTATAAATGACAACATGGGCATGCCTGTGGAAATGGTTATGTTTTCAGCAATCCTAACCACAATTAAAGATTTGTTTTAATACTGGAATTTGAAATCAATGAGATTGCCTTCCAAAGTGATATCTACTTAGGAGCTTATTATAAATATACTGAAGAGCAGCATTCTTTACTGTCTCTGCTTATGTTGCCTTCCTAGATAATGTCACAGGATGCAATTAATTTGCCTTTGAACTGGATTTTTAAATGGGGCAAACACAGCACAGAGCATTTGTTTTGGCAGGGAACAGGCATAACACATAATAGTGTCTTCCAAGTATGACAGGTTTATATGCAAGATGCCATTTTTCAAGACATAGCAGACAACTCAGCAGCATTCTTTTGATTCATCTGAATGCTAGACAGTATAAAGACCTGAAATTTTGTCCATGCAATTCATATTACAAGCATCAGGGACAGCAACAAAATATATATGTTCTCTTTCAATATTACTGAGACACTAAAATAGATAAAATAGACAGTAAAATAGGCTCACAGAATCGCCAAGAGTCGAACGCGACTGATTGGCTAACAACAACAACAAAATAGATACTAATGAATTTCACACATACATCCTTTTTAATAAGGAGCTGTAATAAATGAAAGTCAACGAGTGTACATATGAGCATCTAGAGAACCCTTTTGGTACTGACAATGGCTTTCCTCCTTGTACTGGGGACTCCCTTTCTTGGGAAGGAAATGGAAAGGGGAGAGAGAAGGAAGTTTAAGGTTCAAAAGCTGATGCTTGTTGAATTGGTTTTTGGACATTGCTAGAGGGAACAACCTTCTAAAATTAAGCTTCCCATAAGGGGGTCATCTCAAAGCCTGCAAATGGCTTCTCATGTTTTTCATAGCAATGTTTTTTTTTAAAAAAAGCAACTTGGTCCTCCATTCAAACTTCTATACCGCTTTTAAACATTTTGCTCACCTTGTGTCTGCACTTAAGTACAACTCCATAGGCTCCTAGACCATCACCACAAAAGATGGGAAAAGGAAAAAAAATGTTTAAAAAACATTAGCCAGCAGAATTTAGGAAAACAATTTCAGTTTTTATAGGTGCATTCAAGGGATGTACTATATAGAGTAGATTTCCTTTTCATATCTCTGTATTATGTCTCAAGTCTTATTATATTAGCAATAATAAGAATTCACTGCCACAAGAGGTGGTGGGGGCTACAAGCATGAATGGTTTCAAGAGGGAATTGGATAAACATTTGGAGCAGAGGTCCATCAGTGGGTATTAGCCACAATGTATAGATAGGAAGTCTCAGTCTGGGGCAAGTTATGCTCTGTATCTTGGTGCTTGGGGGAGGGGGGGCAACAGTGGGAGGCCTTCTAGTGTCCTGGCCACAATGATGGACCTCCTGATGGCACATGGTATTTTTGGCCACCGTGTGACAGTGTTGGACTGGATGGGCCATTGGCCTGATCCAACATTGGCTTCTCTTATGTTCTTATCTTCTTATTAACTAATAGTTGACTTCTGAAGTATTTTGTAGTTCTTTCCTTTGTGAATGTAATTATACTAAACAATGTGCAAGTGTCTGTGTTGTAAAACAAAATAAACTTCAATAAGGGATTTACACATGCACACAAAACATATTTTTGGCTTTAGATGCTGTAATAGTTTACAATCATCACCTTAGTCCCATGGCAATTTATTTTATTTCAGTTTAAAAATGATTCTAAGTGAAGAGTTGCCTGAAATGATGATATAGAGGACACCCACTTCCAGAAATCTTAACTATGGTTGTATATTCACATATGCTTTATATACACTGGTCACTCTTCACAAAACAAACAAACCCTGCACTGTGTCTGTGTATCAGGAGCCTACATATTTTGACTGGCTTTGGCAATGCACCAAGTTTTATTCTTGATTCTGCTCCTCCATAGAGGATCTTGTTTGTAATATCATACTTGAGCTCCAGAGGCTAAAGCTCAGCATGACTGCAAGAGCAAGCCACTGCCCCTTTCCTTGGTTCTGAGTGAGTCAGGGTCAGCAGCTTGCCCCCATGATGCTTCAGACACACTTGAAAACAATGACATGTTTACAAATATTTCATGCTCAGCACAAAGTAAAGGAAAGTTCCA
>NW_015170275.1:2356045-2393274 GCF_001447785.1 Gekko japonicus | reverse complement strand
AGTTGTTGTGTGTGTGTTTTAAGGCACTCACTGGTGGCATGTTGGTGGATTACTGGGCTTTAGAGATGTGCAACACAGAATCTTAAACAAGGGGTACTAAAATAATGGAGAAAGGCTTCCAAAACCACTTCCATAATGTACATGGAAGTTATATGTTCAGAATGAAAATCATTTCATTACTCAGGTGTTCACTAGCAGTTATAACCAGCCTTTTAGTACAGTACTCTCTGATTAATAAGACACAAAAGTTGGAGACTGAAATTTTTTCAGAATGATGGACCTATCATTGCCCTGAGTAGATACATATTGTTGTTCCATTATAGCCTCTGGACAAACACAGATTTGTAGAGCTTCAAAATTTGATTGATCAGAAATAATTTGAGGACAAAATTGTTCCATCATCCCACCTCAGCTCTCTGAGTAACTGTTGCTTCTGTCAGTCATCAACACAGCAACTGATCTATAAGAGGTACCTAAGACGGTCATTTCCTTCCTAGCTATGCCAGCTTCTCTGACTGCATGGAGTCCCTATTTAAAATGAGTTTAAGGATACATGCTTACCTTCACCTACAACCCCAAGGATCTCAAATTTATTCATCACATTACCAATGTTAGGAATCTTCATGAAGACAAATTCCTCATGGGATGACAGTGGCACAACATAGCACTTCAGAGAAAATCTGAAGTCTCTGCAGCAGACAGAAGACCAGTTTTTCTATATTATTAAAATATTTCATATTCCCATATTAACTTCCGTTTAGTAAAAGATTCCTGTGAAGAAAAAAAATTAGATTTAGTCATCATTGCTTCACATTTTTTTAAAATTAAAGATAAATTATAGCACATTGAGTATATATGAACTTTATTTTCATACTTTATTAACTTGCTATCTACAAGTTATTTACTTATGGAGAAAGTTGTTCCAGATGCATTATATGATGGTGACAAATCCACAAGCTGTAGGTTTTATACCAAGATTTATATACAGTGAATAAAAAGCAGGACTGTGTTCTCTGTTTCCTTAGGAAAGAAAACAGGGCTGTACTTACCTGTAACTGCTGTTCATCGAGTAATCCTCTGTGCAGGCACACATTGGGACTGTGCTTGTGCAGGTCTGCTGCAGAGATAACTTCCAAAGCTTTCCAGTTCTCTCTAGAACATTTGGAGCGCTCCCCCTCCCCTTCAACATGAGCTGAAATTTCCCCCCCAAAACCAGTATGTGATGGAGGTGGGGAGAGTGCTCCTTCCCTCAGTCCTCTCTTTGCCCCTGTGGCGAAGGACCCACTGAGCAGAGGAACCCACAGAAAGGAAAGGAGGGAGGGATGAGTTTCCTGCACATAAGACCACTTGATGAATAACAGTTACAGGTTAAGTGCAACCCTGTTTTCATCTTCATGGCTTCTGCCCAGTTCCACATGGGAGAATAGCAACCTCACTTACCAAAAGGAGGTGGGTATGGGATCCTCAGCTAAATAATGATTGAAGAGCCACTTTCCCCACAGCCACATGTCTCCTGGAGTCAATATCAATATCATAGTGTTTGATGAACATTGATAGAGAAGACCAGATCATTGATTTGCATAAGCTGTCCAAGGGAACACAGCCCAAAACCACTGCAGAAGACTGAGACATGGCCGAGTGAGCTTTTAAAGGGAAAGCGCAGTCCACTTTAGAGACAGAGGAAGCTAGCTGTATTGCCCTGACCCCCCCCCCCAACATGAGATGGTTTGTGCAGAGGCTGCATGTCTCTTGTGGGGACCAGCAAAGCATATCAATAAATTGTCATCCTTTCAAAAGAATGCTGTACAATCTAAATGAAAAAGTAATGATCTTCATACATCCTAAGTGTGTCATGCCCATTCCCTATCTGAGGTGGGGAAGGGGGGGGGGGAAATACCAGCAAGACTATGACTTGGGAAAGGCAGACAGTACTTTAGGGAGAAAGTCTAGACTCATCTGTAGGACCATCTTATCAGTATGGAATCTAGTGAACTGCAGCGTACATTGGAAAGCCCTGAGGCTCCCACCCTACAGGCAAAGGTATTTATCAACCGAAAGGCTACTTTGTAAGACAAGAAGGGCAGGTCACAAATAGCAAGGGGCTCAAAGGGCTTGAACATTAGTGCAGAGAGAACCAAGGAGAGCCGCCACTGAGGGATGGCTGGAGGGGCCAGGGGATACAAATTAAACAAACCATTTTGAAATTTCTTTGAAATCTGGGCAGAAAAAAAACAGAGGTACCACTGACTGAATCATGGAAAGCTGAGACGGCAGACAAATGCACTTTAATTGAAGTGACAGCTGAACCACCAGCTTTTAAGTGCAGTAGGTAGTCAAACACAGCATTCAATGGGCAAGACTGAGGGAGCAGCCCACAAGTAGACACCCGGAGAAAGAATTTTGACAACTGGCAGTGTAAGACTTCCATGAAAATAACAGCACTTGGGCAACCGTGTCCAACCAGCCTAGTGGTTGACCACTAACCATGCTGTCAGGTATGGGGACTGTGCATTGTGGTGGCAGAGCAGGCCTATATCAGGGAGATCCTCTGCCTCCAGTAGAGGGAGATGCTTGCACCCTTGAAGGAAGACCAGAGACTTGGGAACCACACCATCTCAGCCAAAAGGGGGCAATCAGAATGCAGTGGGACCTGTCTGTTCTGAGTTTGGCTAGAACCATGCCCAACATGGGGGTGGGTGGCAAGGCACAGAACAGAGTCCCCTAATGCATCTGCATTGGTCCCAGCCTGAAAACAAAATTGGGAGCATTCAATGTTCACATGAAAATTGAAGAGGTCCACCTGGGGCTGGACCCAGCACTGAAACAGAGGGAACAAATGACTGTCCATAAGGCACCATTTGTGTGCAGAGGTGGTATCCCTGCTGAGATTGCCTGCCATCTCATTTGCCAGTCTAGCAACAGATATGGCTTCTAACAATATGTTGTATTGGATAGCCCACTGCCACAGATGGGAAGCTTCTGCAGAGAGGGCGAGCAAGCCACTGCCCATGTTTGTTGATATAGAACTTTGCTGTAGTACTGTCTGTGGCTAACAGAACTCTCTTGTTGGTAACCAGGGCTGCAAGAGAAATCAAAGCATACCTAACTGCCCTGAGTTCTAAATGGCTGATGTGTAAGTTTTGTTTGATGGTGAACCAGGGACCACTAACACAATAGGAACCACAGTGCGCACCCCACCCCAAGATGGAGGTATCTGTAAAACTTTAGATATCATGAGAGGGAATTCCAAAATCAGAGCTCCACAATAAAATCTCTCACTGGGACCAGAAACCAAGGAACACGTTATCCTTCTAGGTACGGACAGCCTCTTCCATTGTGAGTCTTTCTGCAGACTGAAAGATCTTAAAAACCAATTCTGCAGAGGTCTCATAAAAAGGTGGGCAAAGGCCACACAATAATTGTTTAGGCCATGAGGCCTAATAGCCTGTGGATTGCTTTAACTGTTTGAAACCTATTGCTAGTAAATCTAAGCACCATAACCCGCAAAAAAGCTGCCCTGTCATGGAGAAAGAAGGTCCTGCTTTGATGTGAGTCACAAATTGGGTCCCAATAAACAAGACAGCCTGGGTTGGATACAAAACAGACTTATCCCAGTTAATTTGGAGGTCCAGGGAAGTCAGAGTGGTGACAGCCAATCAGATATGGTTAGACAACAGTTCAGAAATGGGTGCAATGAAGAACCAAATATCTAGGTAAGGGTATATACACTGCAATCTTGCAACTGTAGGTGGGCAATAACAATAAACATACACTTGGTGAATATCTGTAGTGTGTTGGCGATGCCAAAGGGCAAGACAGTATACCGATAACGTGTGGTTCTGCACTGGAAGTGACTTCCTAGAACTGAGGTGTATGGTGATGTGAAAGCAAGCATCTTTGAGGTCAACAATAGCACACTCAGAACCTCTGGAAAAGTGCTCATACGAAACTGTGGGACAACTAAGAACTTACTGAGGTCCCTTAGATCCAGAACTGGACATTTTACTTGGTCCTTCTTTTTAACCAGAAAATAATGAGAGTAAAACCCACTTGTAACATCACCAGAGGGAACAGGCTCAATGTCCCCTTTACTGAAGAACTGAATTACAGCAGGAGGTGGAACAGGTGGTGAGAAAACTGGTGAACAACAAACTGGTGGAACACAAAAACTTAAGAAATAACCCTGTCCAACAATGTTCAGAACCCAAACATCATTTGTAATAGTTTTCCACACATGGATATGGTCAGAGAGGCTAGACTGTGATATAGATGACAACACGTTAAGTAATAGTCATATGTATTGTAAAACTTGGCAATATTACAGGTCAATGAGCATCCAGCTATAGACTCATTTCGTCCCAATCTTCATCAGGAGTAATCCTATAGTAATGAGGGTGTCAGCCTCTTGCTACAGTTCAATGTTCTGTTTAAGAGCAACCCAATGTTTAATTTCTTCTTTATATTTTTCAAATAATCCTGAAAAATAACCCATGGTATTTTAAATAAATAAGCAACATGAAGCTGAATTTTCTTTAAAATATTTTAAAAATATAGGTTCAGCCTATAACAACCTTGTTAATGTGTTATAGCTTTAAGAAAGAGATGTTCAACATGCAGCCGCATGGACTCAATTAGAATAGTTGTCTTTATAGACTCTGGGGTCCTAGTTTGTTGTAGACAGCATTTTACCAGCCAATTTAAAATTGAAGGCTTCTAGCTGGGATGAGAGAAGAGGACTGGTTGCTACTACCATAAATATATACAGTGTTCATGGAGAGCTCTTAAGCCAGCAGGAGGCTTTTGCACCTATATAAAAGAAGACAAGACTGGCTTGCTCCTTTATAAACACTTGAACATGGAACCAGAAGTACGTTTTAAAAAAAATTAAAAACTAAATAATACAAATTATAAATTAATATGAAAAGTTAGTATAAATTTTCCATTCAGCTTCATACAGCGGAGGCAATAATGCGGTGGGACTTGCCACGGCACTGAAGGCAGTGATCATGGTTGTCTGACTGTGTCATTTTCACACCACACTCAGAACACTTTTTGAAAAGAGCCATTTCAGAGAAAGAAAAAATATTCTATGACTCCTGGGGTTTTTTTGGGGGGGGGGTGGATGTTTGGAAGCCCTCTAAGGATGCCACCTCAAAAGTCCAAGCAGCAAAGACAGAGATGTGTGAGGCCCTGGCAAACAATTAACAGTAATTTTTTTAAGGCAGTGGCCAGAAAACAGAAGGAGAAAAAAGGAGAAGAAAAGTTCCGACCAACAGTTGAAGAGTATGAGGTAGATAGCAGCTAGAGAGAGAAGCGTTCTGTCTTCACAGAGGTGAAGAGAAGACTGAGAGGATGGGTGTTCTCCCCACCTCCATTCCATGCTGGTTTGGATGGAAAACTCCCGCTCCCGTCAAAGGGGAAGGGGAGCACTCCAAATGTTCTAGAGAGAACCGGAAAGCTTTACAACTGATCTCGGCGGCAGGCCTGTGCAAACACAATCCCCACATGGGACTGCACGGAAGTCACAAAGATGAATTGACGCAATCTAGAGAGCTCTTTTAATTAAGCATACACAAGGGTTTGTGTGCAAAGAATGATTCATATAATTTTTTTCCTAATTAGTGCTGCTCTTCACTATATACCACTGGCCATTCTGTGCTTTGGTAGCAGCTTGCCAAGAAGTATATGAAGCTTTTACTGGAAGAAAGTCTGAATACTCATAGCATATACAAAGTTTTTCACCTGGCCTTGGAAGTTGGAGTTCGTGCCAGTATCATATTAATACCCCTAAATGCCGCCATATAAATTCATAATTCCAGAGAACCTACAACAAAATATATTTAATGGGTACCTTTTTCTTTGAAATCTGAATGAAAAGCAGACCAAAAGAACGGCTTGATATTAGTACAAAACATCTTTTCGTGTCTCAGTACCCTGGGAACACAGCTACTCATGGAGAACAAGACTTCAGGGTAGGAATGAATGTAAATCATTAAATAAGCACATGGCTGTGGATCAATAAATGCTGTTTGCTGGTCTCTGCTTCCCTAGACACATGAAGCTGCATCACTATTTTTAGTGTTCCCACATGGTATTGCAGGGAAAATGAGCTGTAAATCATCCAAGCATAAATAGGGAAGGGAAAAGGCAGAAAAATGTTTATGGCACTAATGTCAAACTTGAATGTTAAGGAAAAGATATTTTGACTTTAGTTGGTGAAAATACATTTATTTTTCATTTAAATTGTCTTTCCCATTTAGAATTTAGTCAGAAAAATATTTTTCCTTCTCCATACCGTTAATAAGAATGTCTCAAACATTCATAATCTCCTTGGCAACATTTTTTTTTAAAAAAAAAATAGACATTTCCCTTATTTTATTCTCACAGACCAGATAAATTCAAATACCTTTAAAAATACTGGCAAAGCTAAACCAGAAGCTCACTTTCAATACCACATAGTGTGGTCATCAACCTTACACACATTCATTTTCACTGCTTATACTTCACTAGAAATAAGGCCCGTTGTGGAAATAAATACAACGGGAGCTAGAAAGAGGCTCTGGGAGAGTGCTTTGGCTTTGGGCAAACAGTGTCAGTTTGCTGTGGCGACCTCAGCAGGGTATAATGACAGAGTCCACTGTTTTCTCCAGAGGGACTGATCTGTGCTACCTGAAGAGCAGTTGTAATTTTGAGTGATCTCTAGCCCTCACCTGGAGAGTGGCAACAATTGTTACCCAGGCTCCACCCCTCAAATCTCCAGGAATTTCCATACCTAAAGCTGGCAATGCACCAAACAATTCCTAAAGATTTTCCAAAACACTACTCTGTCGATACATTGTAACACTTTGAATTAGCACCAGAGCTTTAAGTGCTCTCCAGCTGTCACCTGGAGACTGGCAACAGCTTGTTTGGAGGGTGGGGAGTATGGCATTGTATCTGTCTGAGGTCCCCCTCTTCCTCCTCCTCCTCAGACCCCACCCACAGCAGGCTTCATCCCTAAAATATCCTGGAAGTTTCCAACCTGGAGTTGGCAACCCTATGTCCTTTCCAGGCAACCATCAGCCTACCTTTATCTGCCTGTCTTCAAGTTTACTTCCCCCCCCAGCCTCTGCCTAGGGAAAGGGCAGTCTTTCCCTGCAGTGGGAACCAAAGCAGCTGACATCATTCTCCTCTCCCCCGTATGATCCACACAACTACCCTATGAGGTATGTTAAGGTTGAAAGTGTGTGAATGGTCCATAATCCCCCAGGCAGCTTTTAAAACATGAACCTGGGACCTGCACACCACCAGAATACAGCAGGTTCCATATGCAACTGACATTCCAACTGCCTTGCGGGGGGGGGAGTTTGAGGTGTGGAATGGAGTGAAGTCCAATCAGCTTCCATATGCAAAAGACCTTGAAACGCTGGGTGGGACTGCACAAAGCAGCCAGTCAACCCAGCCAGCGTCTTCTGACTGACAGTTCAAGCGTCCATACACTAAAGGTGTGCATTTTAGAACGTTGGCACCCACTACTCTTTTATAATAAGGGAGAGATTACCTCACACCAGCTCAACATCATCATCATCATCAATAAAACTGAAAATAACAACACACACAGAAAAGCATCGAAGGATGAAGACTCAAAGTATAACTTTCAAATACATTTAAACTGGTATATCTTGAAGGCACAATCACTTTTAGAGTCAAAATATATTGCAGAAGCAGCCCTGTAGAACTTGCTTTGCCCTCTTTCTCCAGTACTCGTTAAACTATATATCTGTCCAATATAGTTCTCCCACATCATTTGCTGAAACCAACTTAATGGAGAGATATTACTTCCCTTAGCAGATATCCTCTATGATTGTCAAAAGATCAGCAATCACTGGACACTATTCCAGCATCAATTTATTCATAGGCCTCTATTCTGTTACTGTTCTTAGCCAGGTCTGAAGCCTTCATACAGCCTAACAAGACTTCATTCAATGGAAGTGGTTCTTCTGTTGGTGAAAGCGCCATTTTTGCTACAGGAAGCCTTCAAACTTGAACGAAAGGCGTGGTAAAACACTGGCACCAGTACGGAAGCAACCTCCCATCATGTCACTTCTCCAAATGCACTGAAACACAGGTGAGCTTTCAGAGTTGTCCTGGCATTGCTAAATCCAGAACTTCAAACTATAGGTCATGGAATTCACATATAATGCAAAAATCTGCATATTTTGTATGTTATCAGTGGAACTTTTACTTATTTATTTAGATTTTATACCCCACATTTTCTCATTAGAAAAGGCAGCTTTTGTTCAAAAATTTCTCTCCTTTCTTCAATGTTTTCATATTTTTATTACAATGTAAATAAGCAAAAACCAATTGGTACATATAAATGGACAGAATGGGCTCTTACTTTCACTTGGCAAATGGGAAAATTGAGAGATCATTTCATTTTAACATCTTTAGGGAAACCTATTTAAAATAAGACTGTTCTTCTAAAGTTATATTTTCTAATTCTCTGCTTTAGAAATTAGCTATTTTGATTCACAATGTAAGAAAAGGTACTGCATAAAACACTAGATGATCTCTATTTTATATCTACTACATCATATTAAAATACTTGCTACAAAAATATTTGTAAAAAAACTGATATAAGGGAGATATGCCATAGTTGAATAGGTAACTTAATAAGTGTACACTATCCAGATTATTGAGGCAACAAACATGAAATTAAGCAAACTCCAGAACACGACGGAAGACAGGAGGACCTGGCGCGATGTGGTCCATGGGGTCACGAAGAGTCGGACTCGACTGTGCGACTAAACAACAAAAATCCAGACTAGCAGTAAGCACACTATTCAGTACTGCATACAAAATTAAGTCTTTTTCCATTAACAGAAAGGCCAGAAGTAATACATTTATTTAAGTGTTATTACATATTGGTTTCATGAGAACAGTCAATGCTACGCTATAGGACAGGCATGCTCTAAGGTAACCACCGTTACCATCAAGAAAAAATGTTATAATTTCCATACAGACATAGAAATGAAAAATTACAGTTAATTTGAAATCGCTTTTTTAAAAGTTTGTCATCGGAGCTGTGGAGTCTTGTGAACTGGGGGAGTGGAGGAAGATGGCGGCCATTACTGATGCTAACGCTGAGCTCCGCGTTTTATTTCCTTTAAGCTTTTGATAAGCTATCAAAAGAGCTTTAAAAGACTGCTGCTGTACTGATCAGCTCTGTTTAATATACTCTTGCTTGATTCAGACTTTAGACAGTTTTGGATAGTTTATATTTGTGCTCTAATTGTACTGGAATCTCCCTTCATGTGGTGGGAGTGACGCTTCACAGGAAGGCTAAGTGAAACTAAAATCCGGGCTGTTTTACAAGATAAGAAGAAACAGCTGAAGAAATAACCTGCAGCAAACAGATAAAAGGTAAATAACCTTTTATGAACAATCTTTTAAGTACTGAAACTTGCCAGTTTTTAAAGTTGCTGCTTTGGGTCGCTCAGCTGACTGTTACAATTGGGACTTGGGAATCCAGAAACCTGTGAAGCAGAGCTAAAAGTGGACTATAGTCTTGAAATTTGTGCCCTGGTTTTGGAGCAGCCATGGGATTGAAAAGGGCATACCCCTTTGAGGATGAGGATGAGAAGAAAGCCCCTTTCAGTAAGCAGACCAAGCTAGAGGATTTTTTTTGCTCCATTTAAACAGCAGAACAAATTTGAATGTTTGAGTGTGAATGAGAGGGAAGATTTATATGACCAGGAAGAAACCTCACCCTCCAACAATGACAATGATATAACAATAATCCATTATCTCAATCCTCCATCACTCCAGCATAATATGGGAAATACCACCGATTTGGGTCTACTAGCAAACCAAACAAATCTAATTGCGGTGACACTGCAAAAAATATTTGAGAAGCTGGAGATAATAGGTCTGCTGTCACGGAGTGGAAGGAGCTGTATACCTACATCAAAAGAGCCACACCATCAACCAGAGACTGTAAGAATTGAAGATTTCAAATGTGCTGTGAGTTCTCGGAAACCAACCCAGAAACACCAAAGGAACTTTGGAATTGTGCCTAGTGGCCACAAAATGGATTATTTTTCTCTAGTTTTTGACTCTAAATGTGTAGTGGTAAATGTCTTTCCATACAAAGGTCATTGAGATCAGGGCCCTGCAGGATCATCTCCAATTCCGCAGGGCCTGTAAGTCGGAGCTGTTCCGCCAGGCCTTTGACTGAGGCAGTGGACGTCCCATGTATGGCCTCCCTGAGGTTCTCATCACCCATTTAACAGCTGCTGGCCATTCCTTGCATCTTACTATGGGTCACGACCTCTCGCAACCATTAATTTTTCTACCGTAGGCTTGTGACCGCCATTTTAATGTCTATGCCAGTGTCTTAAGATTTTGAATATTCTATTAACGAAGCATTGTTTTTTTTATTGTACTGATGAGATGTAGTTACTCACCCGGAGCCTGCTGGCGGGAAGGGCGGGCTATAAATATGAATAAATAAATGCACACAAAAGCTGATACCCAGGTGAAAAAAGAACATATTTGTCCATACCTACAGACGGACAGATGTTATATTATGTTTTTGACATGGCTTTCCCAAGAGAACCCCAAAAGCTATCACTTGGTGAAACTCTCAGTGGTTGTGTGCCTCCAATATACAGAAAACGACTCTTCCCTGCATCCCCCAGTATCGTTTGTGTAGACCTATCCTACAAGGGGGAAGATGCCACATTCTTCATGCTCGGAATCATGGAGGTGAATTCCGCTGCACAGATTTGCTGTCAGTATGGAGAACTCACTTTGCCCGGCACGATATTCGCTCCAGGGTTCCCCGCACCTGCTGAAGGGAAGCCCTTTTAGTCAAGGGGTGCCTATTATGTACTTTTTTGAAATGCAGAGAAATCCCTAGCTAAATCCTCTTTCTCTTCTCTTTGACTCTTGGGGCTAGCAACATATTGCCTCCTTATGATCGTGTGCTCCGGTACGCAACCGCGGGGAAACAACTTTGGCATGAGCCGACTGCTTACTCAGAGACCGCTGAGCCATTTCTGAGGATGCAGCACTTTGAACGAGAGCTATCATGGGGGCGGGGGGAGCTGCTTGTTTGTGTGTACGGACCCTCAGGCTTGACTCTTGGCAAATACCTTGGGGGCTATCAGGAAGAAGAACATTGCGGTGCAGTCCTTTCCGCTCCGCTGCTTCCTCGCCAGCTATGCTACCTGCACCAGAACCCACAAATGTTGATGAGAGATTATTTGGAGTTATGGAAAGAACTTGAAAATCTCCTGGAACAGATTTCTGAACACTACCCTCGGACCTCAGTGTTACTTGCAGGTGATTTTAACGCCCGTATTGGCCAAAACGCTTAAACATTATTAGCCAGGGGATTTGTGAAATTGCAGGAGGAGTTATCATATCCTTACACATTTAGAAGGAACTCCAAGGATTCCAAAGTAAATACTGCTGGGGGAAAACTGTTTGATTGTGCAGTTAACCATGGTTTAGTAGTTTTAAATGGCCTTGAGAATCTAGATCCTCATGGTGATTTTACTTGTGTGACGCACAAATGTCCTAGTGTTATTGATTATGTCCTGGTATCAGCTGGCCTTCTACCACTGGTGCACGAGTTTAAGGTGGATGAGTACCAAGGAGGGGACCATTTCCCACTAAAATTGAGTATAGCTAAGCCAGATACAACACCAGCCACAACTCTGCCTAAGCATCCACAAAGTTTGAATGTATTAAGACCAAAGAAATTGACTCCATATTCTGCCTCTCTTACTATGAGTATAATGAACTCTGAGACATGCAATCTCCTTACCCAGGAATTCCTTATGCAGAAGGATACTCAGGGCATACTTAATAGATTAATTAATATCTTAGACCTTTTTAAACCTGTTTACCCCAAGACTACTTCTGATAGTGGTAGTGAAAGTAAAAATGAATGGTTTGATAGAGAATGTCGTGACCATATTAGACGTATAAGGTCCAAATTACAGCAGTTTAGAATCACCAAGCAACAGTACCACCTATCAGAATTTATCTTTTTAAAAAGGTCTTTCAGGGAAATGATTAGGTATAAAAAACAGGCAGCCCAACAAAAAGAATGGGAGACACTTATAGCAGCCATACCTAGTAAAGACTCACAAGCCTTTTGGAAAATAGTTAATAGGGGCTTATCTACAGCCTTCAAATGGACTTAAAAGCTGCCTTTGATTCCGTCCCTAGATCTCGCTTGTGGACCAAGTTAAACAAGTCCACAGTAAATAAAAGGCTTCTATGGCTCATTTTAAAATTATACGAAGAGCCCTCTGCGCAGATACGTTATGGCTCAGAAGGTCAGCTAACAAATTCTATCAACCTTGCTAAAGGGGTAAAACAAGGCTGCTTACTGGCCCCTACTCTTTTTAACTTTTATCTCAATTATATGGTGCCTTACATAAAAAAAAACGCCCATCACACACTTGGCAGACCAAAAAGTTCCTGTATTATTGTATGCAGATGATGCAGCCTTGTTATCCAGATCTGAAGTTGGCCTTCAGAAAACAATTAATGCTTTCTCTGAGTATTGCAGTCAAGACGGGCTCACAGTAAATTACAAAAAATCAAAAATCATAATTTTTACTAAGAAGTTAAACCATAAATGTAAAGTATGGAAAACGAAAGATGGAGAAATAGAATTGACAACTAATTTTAAATATTTGGGAGTGGTCTTCTCCAAGAATTTATCATGGAAACATCATCTTAATTTAGCCCAAGATACTGTTAGACCAAATGTCAATGCACTTTTGAGATACTATTACTCGACAGGTGGCCAATATATCCATGAAGTGATGTTGCCAGAAACTCTAAGGTTTTACTGAAGAATTTCCAGTGTTTCCTACAAAGACATCACTCCTAGGTTACCCCGGAGGTGATGGCATGATATTGCCTCTTCTTTCTCCTACCAGTTGCTGGAGTGCCATCAAGCCTGCATGGAAAGAACTGCTTGAAGAAATCTGCTCATGCAATAGGTTCTTCCTGGCAAGAATGGACAGTGGATCCAAACCATTAACGAGAGCAAAGAATGCCTTCATTACCTCCATTTCTTCTATGTTACACTTGAAAGGAGTTGCCATAAATAAGAGCTGTCCATCCAACCTCTTAACAAGAAACCCTCTCAGTAGAGTGTGCCAGTAATACAACTAGAAAGAGTCATTTTACTGCTGCCATTGCTTAACACGGTAAAGAAAACAGGGATCACTACAGATATTTCTCTGAAAACAAGCACATCTTTAGGGGGAATAAGGAGCTGCTCACAACTGCACCACTGGTATTGGCAGTGTTTCAGCGAAAAGCTGCTGGCTGAATTTAGTAACAATGCTTGCACTCATTGTTCCTTTGCTGTTCTAGACAAGATAGATAAGGAAAGCAATTCTGGTTTAGAGGAATTGTATCATAAACAGAACAAACCAAGAAAAAAGGAACTTCTTGTACCTTCAAAGTGATGTAGCGTGAAAAGAAAAACCATGGATAGCTATAAAAACCATTCAACAAAGGAGATTAATTTTTTTAAGTTTGCTTTCAACAAGCAAGAGTAAAATTATGAGAAAGTACCACATAAATAAAATATATTTAAAAGTAGTTTGCAGGCAAATCTGATAGGCTTGTAAGTGCTATGTAGAAATTCTTAATAAAAATGAGCAGCCAGTACATAGTTAAGTTTGCACTATTACAAAAGTCACATCTATGAGCATATGTATTTTAAAATTATTCACATCATAAATGAAATTAGACACTTACCAGGTATAGTAATTTATTAGAGCAATTGCTATTTGTGTGAAAATGTGCCACAGAAGCTGGTTAGCAACAGAACTAAATGTGTCATTGGCATTTTTAACTAAACCAAACAAAGGATGGACAGCATGGGTTTTATTTTTTATTTTTATTTTATTTTATTTTTGCTATAAGAAACACCTTTTACTGAGGCAGGCCAGATATTTTGAAGAAGACACCTTATCTTTATGAAACTCTCGACTTCAGGAAAGATGGCATGAAATTTAAGTGCTAATTGGCAAAATTACTCTTCATTGATTATTTCTTTTTAAAATTGCTAGCCAAAAACTGAATACCAACTAGAACAGTTTTCTGCTAAATGAAGAATTAAAATCTAAGAAAACCACTTAGCAAAAGCCAAAATGGTATTGCGTAAACCAGTACTAAAATTGCCCACACCTGCAAACAGCAAGAACAATTGCCCTTCTTCCCCACAGACAGGTATAGAAAAGCCATCCAAACAATCTGTGTGAGCACAAGGAGCACTAGATAACAGTAGCTCTAGGACTGGCAAGCTTATTGAATCGCCTTAGCAGACAGATGGAATGAGAAAAGATGGGAGGAATTTATTTGTACAATTATTCTTGCTGGGTTAAAGATTAACTATTTTATCATAAAAACCAAAATAAAGGTAAGGGTTCCCTTGCTCGAAAGCCAGTCGAGTCCGACTCTAGGGTAGAGATGTGAAGGCCTGGAAAAAAACTGGAAAAATTCAAGGGAAAAAACGTTTTTTCCCCATTTTTTCCTGAAGCCTTTTTGGTTTTTTTCCCAAAAAATTGGAAAAAGAAAAGAAAAAAAATGATTATGGAACGTTTTATTTTAACATGATGAATAAAATATTTTAAGACAAGGTGTTCAAATATTTTCCAAATCATTTCTAAAAAATATGTATGGTATCAGATTGATCTAATTTCTGTGCACTGAGGACAAGCAAGTCCTAGGTTACAAACTGAACTCTCCAATGCAAGAACAAGATGCATTTCTTCCTTTAGGAGGTGCAATGGTCAGAAGAAAATAAAAAGGTTTCAGTTTTGTTTTTGCATGTGGGTGGGTATTCTGTTTGTAATAATTGTTTGGATACACTATATTTTTAATATGCTGGTTGTGATAATTTCATGCCAAGTAAAAATGTCTATAGTCATATTTTATGTTCCTAAAGTAACAGAATGACTTTCCATCTGGAAAAGACAAAAGAAATGCTAATGTAGCATTTTTTTTCAATTTTTCCGAAAATTTCCGTTTTTCCCCAGAAAAAACTGGGGGGAAATGGGGTTTTTCCCTGAGCTTCAACATTTCTGGAAATTTTACATCTCTACTCTAGGGTTGCGGTGCTCATCCCCGTTTCAAAGCCGAAGAGCCAGCGCTGTCCAAAGACGTTTCCATGGTCATGTGGCCGGCATGACTAAACACCAAGGTGCACAGAACGCTGTTACCTTCCCACCGAAGTGGTACCTATTTATCTATTTGTAATTTCTTGCTTTCGAACTGCTAGGCTGGCAAGAGCTGGAACTAGAGACGGGAGCTCACTCCATCATGCGGCAACTCGGGTCTCGAACTGCTGAACTACTGAACTTCCACAGCCTATGCTAATAATGATTCATATGCAACTCCTCCTCCAAAGTAACAGTATTTGTAAGGACAATATTTCATTCCCACAAGTTCAGCAAGACACCGGAGCCTTTCAAACAAATTAAAACCTTTTAGATGATTATCAGGATAAATACTTTTTATTAAATTAATTGACCTACACATCTTAATAAGTTACTTATATTTCAACAGTGCCTGGCACTTCAGCATTCCCTAGATTAGGGGAAAGTTCAACCCTGTAGCCTATCCTAGGTCACTATCATGAAATAGTAAGTACATATAAACATGAGTGACTTGGACTATATCTATTACCCCTACGTCTGCTGAGCAAGGAGCATACATGGAAACTTCGCCTAAACAAAAACAATCCAACAAGCAAGTGAATAAAAAGAAATAAAGTGCAGATGAATAACACAATCAGCTGAGATAATCTTCTGAGGCCCCACTGCACTTCCCTCCATATTACACAAGGTGGGCCACTACAAAAAAGAGGGTGGCACTCAGTGTTCCCTCTAAGCTGAGTTAGTGTGAGCTAGCTCACAGTTTTTTAGCCTCTGGCTCACATGTTTTTGTCTTAGCTCAGGGAGGATGGCTCCAGAGCAAACGAATTTATGCAGTAACCAAATCGCTCACTCACAACTTTAATGCCAGTCGCACACAAAGTAGAATTTTTGCTCACAAGACTCCACAGCTTAGAGGGAACATTGGTGGCACTTCAAATGAGGACTGCCCTCATCTCAGCTACCTAACCGAGGCCCCTGCCAGACAGGGGTGGAGGGAAGCACAGGCAAAGTGCGGCTTTTGAAAGCCGCACTAAAAGAGACACGCGGCGGCAGGATCACATAGATCCTCTGAGCCGCCACACAGTTCCTCGCCAGCACGATCAGATGCCGGGGGGAAGCCACTGAAGGCAGAGCGCAGCAGCCGAACTGCGCATGTGTGCGCATGCGCAGTTCGGCCGGGAGCCTGGATTGCTCCGGACGACGGGCACGCCAGCGATCCCAAGGCCGCGTTTGATGCGGCGTTCCTGGTAAGTCCTCTTCTGTAGGAGGTTCTTTTTTCCAGCGGGTTTTCCGGCTTTAGGGACGGATCGGGGACGGGTGCGTGCCGCTTCCCAGATGTTGCGATGAGATCGTGCCCGTTTGCTGCGCCCCCGATCCGTCCCTCTCCCGGGCCAAAACCTTTTGTGTGACTGGGACCCTAGTGCAGAATTCAACAATTTTCTGCCACAAGGTGATGGTGATGATGTGATGGTCAGGGTTTTAAATGATGTTGGAGTAGAGGTAGCATAATATAAAGTCTGAACTATTTCTACTAATAAAGACTAGCATATAGTAAGTGCACACCATTCTGTTGTCAGCTCAGACATTTTGATAGGAAACTCACCCACGATGGAGCACTCTAACACAATAGCCCCTACATGAGTTTAGATTCCGTTTCTTGCCCATGGAGCACCAGCAAGAGTGATGAAACCCCCCCTAGCAGCTCAGCATTCTCAAAAATCTCTTTTCCCTCAATCACTGTCAATATAATAGGCTCAACACATGGATTGCAAGAAGATGAGGGAGTGAATTATCCTGCACAAATAATAAAACTGGCACTCTTCTACTGAATGTAAAAGGGAAAATGGGCATTGTGGCTAGCATAAGGGTGACTGTGCAAAGTGACAGGCATTCTGCAACATGAACAGATCCAACAGTTAACTAAATAAGGCTATTTGTACATGTACTAGTCATTCTACTTGACTAACACACTAGAATCTCAGGTGTTTTATCTTGTAGTCTTTCTTTCAGGAAACTATGAACAGAGAGCATACCTGGGACCTCTTGGCACTAAACCCATACTATTCTACCTACAATGCAATCCCACACAGAATTAGACCCTTCTAAGCTGATTGATATCAACTGATGTAGACTGATGTAACTCTGTTTAGGATTGCACTGATATTTTATTTATTTATTTTTAGGGGGGGGTTGACCGCCCTTCCCCGCTTACGCATGGCTCAGACCAATTCACAACAATTTGGTTTGTTACAATGCAAAATAAGCTAAAACCATAAAAACACAATATTTAAAACACTTAGAAATGTTTAAACATTTTAAAAACAAGATGACAGTGTTAGCATTCAGTCGGGCGGGGGAGGTGTCACTTTTGTGTTGGTCTATGTGGCCAAGTTAATAGGAGGAGGGAAAAGGGGCTTGGCACCTGGAAGATTATGAAGCAGATCATTACCTGCTGCCTTCCATATGCTTCTCTAGCTATGCAGTCATGTATAGCTTTACTGAGTGGGAGGACCAGGTTCCTGCTGTTTCTCTCATTTGCATTCTAGATTATTACTGAGTCTCAAAAAGAGAGGGCCTTTACCTTGTGATCTCCCAGAAAGGAACTTTATTTACTTTGAGAATGCACACACACAGAAAGCCAAACTGATTACTGTTGGAAGGCTCAATATCACACAGAACCTAAAAGAGCCATATTTTGTGGGCATGCCACTAGTACAAAAAATAATTTTAGTTGTACAAGATGATGGAGTACACAGGGCTTTCTTCCTGAGGGAACGTGCCGGAATGGAGTTCCAGAACCTCTTAAACAATTTTTTTTTAATGTTTAAAAGTTCAGGAGTTTTCAGTATATAGGTTGAAAACATCATTTCCTTTTTGAGATTTCCAGCACTTCTTCATCCATTAAAAAAAAGTCTTGGGTACAACAATAGAAGGTCTGCATGCTCTTTTTTACTCTTCAGACTTAACAGCATCAACAACCTCCTAAAACGGCTAAAGAATAAGTAGAACAAGGCATACATATTTTAACTGCTTTTCACCTTGCACAATTCCCCCCCCCCCAGCTTCTTAAGTATGAAGGATTAAGTACAAGCCATATGTTGACAAAACTGCAGTGCTTAAGAAATGACTGTCAAAAATTAAAGTGACATTCTCTCTTTCCAGTCCACACACTGGAAATATCACATGGAAGGATGTTTTTATGAAACACTTCAAAAATCAGTACAATGCTACTTACAGTGCATGAAAATGCAAAACCAGTAATTTGCCTTATAATAGCTGCATTTTTAAACAGCAGAGGGCAATAGTAACAATTCTAATCTTAAAAGCTCTTTGTAGTGGGAATTGCAACTGTATTTGCCAGTGTACCCTGGCGACTGCAGTGGCCAAATCACTCTCTTCCTTTTCATATCACAATTAACATAGCCTGTTCTTCCTTCTCAGCTGTGCGGACTGATTACACTTATCAAAATATTTTTATTTAACATTTCTCCCCATAAAAAGTATCAAATTATAAAACCAAATCACACAAAACAAACCCAAACACAAAATTTTATCAAATACAAAGAACAAGAGTCAGGAAGACATCCCTATCACAGGGAAGCAGGAAAGCCCAAGACACGTGGCACGGTTGCCTAGGAACTATCACAACATGTTTTCACAGTTGCTTTGTGCATGAGTAAAATCACTGGAAATATTAAGTGTTTGTTTCTCAGCTAGTCTTTCTGTACTAAAGTGATTTTTTGTTTGATCAGAACAAATGTAATGTTAAAACTATTTTCCTCATGCAGTGTAAACATAGGGAGACTTCCTAGCCTCCTTCTCCTCTTCTGGCTGCCCCTCAGTGTGTGTGTGTGTGTGGGGGGGATAGTTGAAACATTAGTGAACACAAGAAGAGCCCGGCTGGATCAGACCAATGGTCCATCTAGTCCAGCATCCTGCCTCACACAGTGGCCAACCAGTTCCTCTGGACAGCTAACAACAGAGCACAGAGGTCAAGACCTTCCCCTGATGTTGCCTCCTGGCTCTGGGATTCAGAGGTTTAGTGCCTTTGAATGTGGAGGTTCCCCTCAGTCACCATGGCTAGTAGCCTTTGATAGACTTATCCTCCATGAATCCATCTAATCCCCTTTTAAACCTGTTTATTCCTATGGTCATCACTACATTCTCTAGCAGCAAATTCAACATTTTAATGTTGTGTCCTTTTGCCTGTCCTGAACCTACTGCCCATCAGTTTCATTGAATGCCCTCGAGTTCCAGTATTTTGGGAAAGGGAGAAAAAATTCTCTTTGTCAACTCTCTCCACTCCAGGCATAATTTTATAAACTTCTATCATGCCCCCCCCCAGTCATCTCTTCTCTAAACTGGAAGGTCCAGACTCTACAGCCTTTCTTCATAGGGAAGAGGCTCCAACCCCCTAATCATCTTGGTTGCCCTCCTCTGTACTTTTCCAGCTCTGCATTATCCCTTTAGAGATACAGTAACTGTAACTATACTCAGTATTCCAAATGAGGCCGCACCGTAGAGCTACACAGGGGCATTACAATATCAGCAGTTTTATTCTCAATCCCTTTCCTAATAATCCCTAACACAGAGTTTGCCTTTTTCACTGCTGCAGCAAACTGGGTTGACAATTTCATTGTGCTATCCGCTACGCCCCCAAGATCTTTTTTGCTCTCAAATTCAGCAAGTTCAGACCCCATTAGCCTATACTTGAAGTTGGGATTTTTTTCTCCGAATGTGCATCACCTTACATGTACCAACACTGAACTTCATTTGCCCCATTGTCACCCAGTCACCCAGTCTGCGGAGGTCCTCTTGGAGCTCTTCATAGTCAGCCTTGGTTTTTACCATCCTGAATAATTTTGTGTCATCTGCAAATTTGCCCACTATACTACTCACCCCTAGTTCCAGATCACTTATAAATAAATTAAACAGTACCGGCCCTAATACCAATTCTTGTGGGACCTTACTACTCACTTTCCTCCACTGTGAGAACTGTCCATTGATTCCCACTTTTTGATTCCTGTCATTTAACCAGTTTTTAATCCATAAGAGAATCCGCCCTCTTATCTCATGATTGCTAAATGGTGCGCCAACATCACTTCCAGCAAATGTCCAACAAGTACCACAGAGCTCTGGCAAATCCCAGAGTTTCATGCCAGCATAGTGATGACCAGTGTTCCCTCTAAGCTGAGTTAGTGTGAGCTAGCTCACAGTTTTTTAGCCTCCACCTCACACATTTTTGTCTTAGCTCAGGAAGCATGGCTCCAGAAAAAACTAATTTATGCAGTAGCCAAATCGCTCGCTCACAACTTTAATGCCAGTAGCTCATAAAGTAGAATTTTTGCTCACAAGACTCCACAGCTTAGAGGGAGCATTGGTGATGACACATCCAGATATTTGACAAAAGAGATGTCATGCTGTCATCCCTTAATCTCCACCCCCTTTGTCTCCCGGTGGTTGCCAACCAATGGCTAGCAACCCTATGTGGGTATTACATGAACCACTAACAGAAGAAGAAGAAAACCCTGTATTTTTGCTTTACCAATCCTGAACAGAGTTATTACTTTTAAACCAACAGAAATCTGTTTAGGATTGTATATATCACACAGGGCAAAATAAAAATTGATGGTTTTAAAAATATTTTTTTAAAAAATCAGCTGTATCATCACTTCTAAAAATAACTTCATAAATTCAGAATCCATTTTAAACCAACATGTTAAATTACAGTCATATCTCTTAAAACTCAACAAGAATAAAACACATAAGAATTAAAGTCTGCTTTCTGTTTAAATGAAAAATCCCATAGTTAAAATTTGTGCTTTAAGGTCTAGTGTTATAAAGTGATACTACAGAAAACCATAAATGTTTATGACTATCAACTAACTGGCACAGTTTTTTTAAACACCTGCCCATCATCCTTCTAAAAATGCTAGGCATTTGAACCCACAGTCCAATATAGCAAACTTCTTGCTGAATTATAGTTCTTGTCTTTATATTATCATGCTTACGTTTATGATAAAAAGGAAATATACAGATCTAAGGCATACATTCAATGTTAGGTTTGATTCCAATTTGCTGTGTGCCACATTTATCAGGGCTGGGAAGAAATCTAGGATCTGGAATTTTATCCTCAGAGTGAGATGAGCAGTGTAAGAAACTCTTTTCTAGTTGCTAGCAGAAACCAATGCAAGTGTGGAAAAGAAAATGCCTAAAATTGTAATGTCACCCATTTTTGCCAAAGGTTTTGAATGGCTTTCACGATTTGAAAATCACTTCCCGGGGGGGGGGGGGCCCAATGCTTTTTAATCTTTCGCAGTATCAAACACAATAATCTATTCACTTTCCATATATTCATTCCAGGGTGAATACATTATATATTTTTCATAAGCCAGAGATCAACAGGCAAACTTGGCGGATGTATGTACTTCTTGAACCTGCATGCAACATATTTTACAGGCAAATTATAAACAGGTTTGACAGGACTGATAATACAAATTATCTAACACAACTGCCTTACATGAAGTCAGTTTAACAATCAAGAATTACCAGTCTTGCTGTCTGTAATAACTGGGAGGGGGGAACTGAGGACAAGATAAAATAATTTATTTTAACTGTTCAAGGGTAACACATGGATTTTTTTAAAAAATTCCAGGTTCTTTATATTTTTATATCAACTTTCAACAGAAAGTGGTAGAAAAATAGAAATTCGACATAATTTTTTTATAGTGGACAATATAAAATTGTTTCTTTTTCATATTAAAAATATTTTTCAAACTCACTTGTACAAATAGACTCATTCTCTCAAATGTTTTCAGGAGCAAACACCTCAAAATAAAAGATGGATCATTCACCATCCTTATAATTTTATTTGCCTTTTTTTGTTCCTTTCTAGGTCTATAGGAACTGCACAAAATATTTTAAATAAGGAAGTACTCTACCCTTATACTAATGATACAGCAAACAATATGCAATCTATTTAGGGGTTCCAGCACAAGGCAGGCAACCAGCGGGGGAGGGGGATCACCAGGGATATGATGATGTCACTGGTAACATGCTGATATCACTTCCAGTTGCACCATGATGACAGCGCATTGCTCCTGATGCTCTAGCATTTGGCCAAAAATTTGCTAGAGCATCACCAGTGACACACTGAAGTCAGCATGTCAGAGACTGGCAATTCCCTCCTCATTTCACCCCCATTTTTTCTCTGGCCACCCATCTGAGAAGCAGCAGCAAGGGCCTAGATGTATTTGGGATATGAAGCCTTTTTTAAAAAAGCTAACAGCAACCCAAGGGGCTTGGTTTTTATAAGGATCCCAGCCAATGCTCCCTCTAAGCTGTGGAGTCTTGTGAGCAAAAATTCTGCTTTGTGAGCTACTGGCATTAAAGTGTGAGCAAGCGATTTGGCTACTGCAGAAATTAGTTTGCTCTGGAGCCATCCTTCCTGAGCTAAGACAAAAATGTGTGAGCCAGAGGCTAAAAAACTGAGCTAGCTCACACTAACTCAGCTTAGTGGGAACACTGATCCCTGCACAGCAGCATAAGGATCTAACCTCATTCAGAGTACAAATCCCCTCACACCCCAGTTTATATATGCCCTACAGGGGGGGCAAACATACAGCTCTCCCATATCACGTATAGTCTAAACTTCTGTAACAGCACTGACTGAACCAAGAATTAGTCGAATAGATTTTCCTGCAGGCTTAAGAACCTAGTCTGATTTACACAACTGTGTTCTCTAAGTGAAAGTTCTTGGCATCAAGGCTACCTGACCTCTAAACGTAACAAATCAAGCTTACGTCCTATACATTCTGGGGAGACAGAAATTCAAATATGATTGCTTGCAATCTCACCTCAATATCTTCCTCTAGGATTCTCTAAGCCATCAGGCTGATCTCCCCTCCCACCTCTCCACATTTTTTCCTCTTAACTGATGTTGAGCTGCTCTTAAAATTCCACTACAGATCATTTTCAGTACTCATTAGGCCTTGATAAATTTTCTTGGTCTCTAGTAGCCAGTCGCAAAATGTAAAAGCCAGATTCATTTTTCAGCCTACAGGGTTTTATATTATATTGACCACATTTTATAATTATTGCTACTACAAAACCTAATACTACCCTATTTACATTTCTGCATAATGTTACACAAACTATGTCTTATAAAAACTCTGGTTTTCTTCCCACAACAAAAAGCTAACCACTAACCCTAGTCTAATTTTCTCCCCAGTCATCATCAATATATCTAATTCTCAACAGGGCCCCAACTGTGGATACTTAAATTTAGAGATTGGGGCTATGGACAGACAAGACATTTCTTTCTACAAACACGAGAGGAAAAACGGGTTTGCAGAAAAATCTGAAACCTAAACAAATTAGTTGGAGGGTTAACCCCACACACACACAAATGATAAAAGTGGCATCTGTAGCTTTAGGAAATGAATACCCTCAATGGCCATCGTTAAGGCAACCTCAACAGTATAGCCAGCCTTCAAGCCTTGGCTTCCATCAGTAAAAGGCAGGGCCCTTTCTAGGGCTGTTTTGGCTTTTGAGGGAAGACTCATTGAGGTCAGGGCTGGCAACAACCATGCAATTTGCATGACTTACCCAGTCCTGGTGGATTGCTAGTGTTCAAAAGCAGCCAGCCCACAAAATTCAATGTGGTACAGTGGTTGGAGTTTCAGATTAGGATCTGGGAGACTCCAGATGTAAATAACCACTCTACTATGGAAGTGGGCAGACTAGAAAAGTAAAAGATAAGAAGAAGGGAAAGTAAAGCTGGAGCATGAGGAGCAAAAAAGATAAATGCAGGAAAGCTGGGATAGGGAGGGGACCACAAAAGGTGGAATAGGAAGGAAGGAGAGGGGCAGAGGTTACTAGGGGGGAAAGCAGGAAAGAGTAGAGAGAGAAGGAAAGGAGAGAGGCAACAGGCAACGCCAGTGGCAGATAAAAAGTAAAAGCAAGAGAGCGTAGGGAAATGATGGTACCCATTTATGAATATGCAAAATTAAAGAGGGAAAATTCCCAATACGCATCAATTTGCAATTAAGTTTACTAATTCTCAGATGCCATTCTGTTGCCCAGCCATCCAGTCTTGAGAAATCATGTGGCTCTTTTCAATCTGCTTTAGATTTTGCAATCATGAATAATTTGTTATCTACAAACTTTACCTCAAGTCCTGACTCCAGAAGGTTTATAAACAAATTAAAAAACAACTGTTCAAAAACATGCTTGAGGGACCTCAAAGTTGCATTTGTCTAGCATGTTTAACAGGCATTTGTTAGCGAGAAATGTGATGCAACGGCCGCAGTAAGATTCATGGAATATCCTATTTACAATCTCTTTTCCTGTCATTAATATTTTTATGCTCCCAATGCTGTACCAGTTTGGTGTAGTGGTTAAGTGCACGGACTCTAATCTGGGAGAACAGGGTTTGATTCCCCACTCCTCCACTTGCAGCTGCTGGTGTGACCTTGGGCAAGCCACAGTTCTGTCAGGGCTGTTCTTGAAAAAGAGCAGTTTCTCTCAGAGCTCTCTCAGCCCCACCTACCTCACAGGGTGTCTGTTGTGGGGAGGGGAAGGGAAAGGAGTTTGTAAACTGCTCTGAGACTCCTTTGGGTAGTGAAGGGTGGGGTATAAATCCAATCTCTTCTTCTTCTCCTCTATCCTGCCATCATTTTTTCCCACAGAAACCACAAATGCCTATAAATCTACTCTAATAACTGAAGAAGCATTGCCTGAAAGGTAAGAAGAAAATCTAGACAATTTAATTCAATTTGATGAGAATACGTACATTGGAATATATAAGAAACCCAATTCTTTATGCAATAATACTCCATAAAAAAACTAAACAGACTGCAGGAATGCTAACCCAGTATAATTCATTCTGTACGAGATATTAAACTACTGCCATTCAGGATTTTAATCCTGGATGCAGAGTCTGACCTGGCATGTATGGAGACCTAGTTGGGTGAGGCTGGGGGTTTGAATCTGTGCCCTCCAGTTTTCTCTGTACGCAGCAGGCTAGGCCAGGGGTAAGGGTAGGTAGAGTTGTGGTGGTCTATAATGATTCCATCCATCTATCAAGGTGCCTCATCCAACAGTCTACCAGTTTTGAGCATGTGCATTATGGAAGATGGGTGACCAGGACAGGGTAGGTATTCTGCTGGTGTACCATCCAGCAGATTGCCCAGCTGTCTCTTTTTCTGAGCTAGCTGAGAGGCTCTCAGACATGCTAGTGGAGGCCCCACGACTTTAAGATCCATTCTGAGACCAAGATGTCAGGAGTTGATCTCTCCTAAGTGCCTCCTCCTCCCAGATAGAGCCAACCAGTCTTCCTACTTTACAAGGGAACTTTTGGCGATGAAAAAAGAGGGACAATGGCTAGAGTACTTGTCATGATCCTAAGCCTATAGTAGTGTGGCGTACAGGCTCTAGGGAGGCCTAGTGGCTCCAGGGAAGCCTGTACTAGAGTATCTATCAGGGCCTACATTTCCTAGGTCTCCTTTGGACCCTGTGATTGCCTAACAGGGGATTTGGTGGGGACATTTACACCTGTAGAATAATAGAGGGTGTTGCCCAGGAAGAAGTAATAAAAATCTTTGCCTAAACTGAGAGTTGGTTCACTCCTAGGAAGCAGAGCTAGTGTGAAGCTGCTGCAGATGGAGGGATCTCTCATCCAAAAGGGTTGAGTCAGCTTGAGGCCAAATACCTAGAGAAGGCTAGGTAGAGTACAGTCAGACTTGTTAGGGTTCCTTATTTTGCTGATTTACATACCTTTACTGTGCTCATTTTTACTATGTTATTGTCAGCTATGCTGCCATATGGTTTATAGGCCTAGGATTCGCCTGCCTGACCTGTGTAGGAGTTGGTGCCATATTCCATTCCTCTGACCTGTACATACTCTGTATGTAGTGTCTCCACTGTAATTAACCATGAGACTAGTTTCGTTTCTCAGCCGAGGGTCAGTTACTCTTTCCTGCCCGCGGGAACAAGGGCGATTGGCCCACAGGTGGGGGGAGTGCCTTTTGAGGTTTGGACTGATCACAAAAACTTGGAAGTGTTGAAAAAACCCCATAGTCTCAATGCTAAACAGTTACGGTGGGCTGATTTCTTTTCTAAATTTCGGTTCACGCCTCACCATTTCCCGGGCTCCACGAATTCCTTAGCTGATGCACTGTCACGCCTCCCTCAACACGACAGCCAAAGAGAGGAGATCTTGGACTCCATGTTCACGCCCTCGCAGCTGGGTGGGGCGGTGACAATTCAAAACTGTGCAGCCTCCCCCCCCGACTCTGCAGCCCGGGTCCGCCCCCTCCCCTCCTGCTCAAGTGGGTGGAACAAAATGGCCTGCCAGATTTGCCTTCGCCTTCTCGGATGATGACAGAGCGGAGGTGGAAGGGGAAGGGGGGTGGAACTGAAAGCGGATGGATGCTGTTACCACGGCACGAAACTATTCATCCCAAAAACGTTGTGGGAGGAAGTACTGGTGGTGGTCCATGGCTCCAAACTCGCTAGCCACACAGGGTTTGTCAAATCCCTTCAGCTCTTACAAAGACAGTTTTGGTGGCCACTCATGCGCAAGGATTTCTCCTTGTTCGTTAAGTCATGCCAAACTTGTGTCATGTGCAAACCTCGACCGGGGAAAACCCCGAGGCTGCTGAAACCGCTTCCCACTCCAAGTTGACCATGGGAAGTGATCTCCATGGATTTTATCACAGACTTGCCCCCTTTGCCCCAGGACCTTTTGAATCTGCTATATTATTGTATGCTTGTTCTTGGCTAGTCATTCCTAACAGTGACCATGTTACTGCAACTATAGTACTGACAATAAAGCAAAACCTTTCTTGGAACTGTGTGCTCTGTTGTTTGGCTGTGGGTCCTGACAGTTATTGAACTACAGCTGTTGTTAAATCTCTATAATAAAAATAGTTCGTTACTCTGCCTGGGTCCTCACGCCTCATTCACTCACTTATAAGGGGAAACCTACTGGAAAAGGAGTGTATAAAGGAGTAGGGTGGGTACTCTGGGCCCTCCTGAGACCCATACCAGAGTGGTGGCAGCCATAAAAGAGCTTTTCTAGCCACTGCCTGCGACAGAACTGCTGGCAGAAAAATCAAATTAAGGCTGACCAAACACAGCATAGAGGAGATATTAGAACCTATTCCATGGTGGTGGTGGCAGCAGAAGGGCAATACTTTCCACTATCTGTTTTCTGCACATAACTGTCCACTGAGCTGTTCTCTGTGGTTCAGGAGCTTTTATACCACAGCCCCAGAGCACTGGACTCTGGCTACACAATGGCCCACTGTGATCAATTTTCACTTACTTAGCAGACAGAATGGCCCAAATCCAGTCTGAGTTAGATGCCAATATGGATGCACATTCAGATGATGTATCTTTGGCACCTGCTTGTCCAATTTACATGGATCCCTTTCAGTTTGTGGAGCCCAAGGACATGGAAAAGATCCTTGGAGATGTGAGACCTACCACCTGTGTTCTCAAACCTTGCCTATCCTAGCTGATAAATGCTGCCAGAGGGAGACTTGTTGAGTGGGTAGGGAGTGGTAAATGCTTCCTTGACAGCAGGAGTTGTCCTCACCATGCTCAAAGAGGCAGTGATTAGACCTGTTCTGGAAAAAGAATATATGCCCAAAGTCCTGTCCTATGTTGGAGAACTTATGGCCAGTCTCCAATCTTCCATTCTTGGGCTGTTGCTCCTCAGCTCTGGGGCTCTTGGAAGAGATTAATTTGGACTTCCGGTTTGTGGACTGGCGATGGCGGTCTCTCTCCCCAACGCTTGAGGAGGCGATTAGCACACCAGCGGTGAGGAGGGGTGCTACCTCAAGTGGTACACCCACGGAGCCCTTGTGATGGGTTCCAGGCCAGGGGGCTTTTGAGGGTTAGCCTCTTCGATGGCTTGATGCCGGAGAATAGAGGCTTCCCTCCACCCTGATGGTCCTGCTTCTGAGTGACCTTCGGGTACAAGCTAATTCGACCTGAACAAGTGCAGGAGATTGAGCGGAACAACGATGAAGAGAGCGAGGTCAGAGATATGACCAACAATGAACATGAGTTCGAAATAAACGGACTATTGTGTCAAAACAGAGTAAACCCCCGTGGGAAAAGCGGAGCGCAAGGAGGGACGCCTCTTAAGCGCACGGACAGATTAACGCAGCGAAGGGGGTAGGGGGGAAATAAACAGCGAGATTTTCCTGAGAGACCTACTTGAGTACCGATAGGGAAACGACGAGTTTTTCGAGCCCTGGTAAAGCGGTTTGAAAGTGTAAACAAAGAGGAACATGGTGGCTTCCCGAGGAAAGTTTAAACCGAAACCAGGCAGTCAGAGTCCAAGACCGGAAGAGGGAGCAGACGTCATGAAGTTGCTAGCGGATATGCTGAAGCCGGCAATGGAGCAACTCGGTGGTATTAACCAGCAACTGGCCACACTAAACCACAACTTCGCTTTACAGCAGCACCAGCTAGCAGAAACGGAAAAGAAAGTGGAGCGTGCAACTGGGAAAATTACAAAGATGGACACCGCAAATAAGAAAATGAAGAAAAGAGTGACAGATATGGAAACAACACAAAAACTTCAGGAAACCCGTTTGTTACAGCTTCAAATGGAAAAACTAATATGACTCTCAGATTTCAGGGGATGCCTGAAACTGAAAAAGAAGATCTGAAGAAGACTCTGGGAGAGATCATTGCTCCAGTAACAGGCTTATCAGCGGATGAGATAGTAAAAGACATGGAGGCTGCCTATCGGGCATACTCCAATTATATTTAAAAAAATAGCCTGGCTGGAGAGATTGTGGTTAGATTTGCAAGAAGACAGACCAGAGATGCTATATTAAAGGCAACTTCGGCAAATCCACTGAAATTTGGGAATACAATCATTAGGACTTTAAAAGATATCCCATTTGAAATTTGTCAAAAGAGGAAAAGCTACAAGGAATTGATCTCATTTCTTCAAACTAATGGAATTCAGTATCCGTGGGCGATTGCTGAAGGTGTCATCTTTAAAGTCAACGATAAAAGAGAGAAGATTGACTCCATCTTTAAAGCTAAGCAATTTTTTAGACGTCAGCAAGGGCCGGGGGAAGAACTTAAAGATGAAGAAACCAAATCAAGTGACTCTGCTAGTTCTGAAACAGACGAGGACTCTGTGGGTGAAGCGTGTGCAGGAGCGGGAGCAACGAAAAGTGTACATGACTTTAGAGATAGAAAACCGAAGTAAGGGCAGAAGGACTCTGTAATTTCCGCTCTTTGAAGTAAAGAAGATGCTCAAGAAGTACTCTCACAAAGACTAACTTACTAATATAGAAGCTGTGCAAAACAAGAACTTCACAAGTATATTGTATTGTATTACTAACACTTGTACTACATACATTTAGTTTAACATAGAAATGATCTCCTTCTCTTGGGTTTTTAGTTAGTGTGGGTATCTTTCCTTTATCTTTAGTTGTAGTCCCCCCTCCTATATTTTTCGTTGTAGTTTAATAGTCTTATGAAAAATAATAAAAATACCCCCTTGGGGTTTAAAAAAAAAAGAAGAAGAAGGAAGAGATTAATTTTCTGGACCCATTTCTATCTGACTTCAGGCAGGGACTTGGAACAGAAATTGCTTTAGTTGCATTGGTTGATGACTTCTACCAAAAACTAGACAGAGAAAATATTCTGCTGGATCTCTCAGAGTCCTTCAGTACTATTGACCATAGTAACCTACTAAGCTGCTAACTGCCTTCTCCCATACAAACCTACTCACTCACTCCAGTCATCCTCTGAGGCCCTGCTTCAGTTGCCCCTGACACCAGAGGAAGGGCCTTCTCCATCACAGCACCAAATCTTTAGAACTCCCTCCCCAGGGAGATTCCTCTGACTCCCCCTATCGGTGTCTTTCACCAGAAGGTGAAGGCTTTTTTGTTTCACCCTCAATAACAGCTTTTGGCCCTCCTTCTAGTGTTATGTTTTTAGCTGTATTTTATATTTTAACTGTATTTTAATTGTTTTAATGTTTTTTATATTCACCACCTTGTGGCCTGATTGGGTGGAAAGGCAGCATAAAAATGTTTTAAATAAATATAATATGCAGATAATACCCAGCTCTACCGTACTTTTCCACCTAATTCCAAGGATGCTATTGATGTTCTAAACCAGTGCTCGGAATCAGTAATGGGCTGGATGAGGGTGAACAAGCTGAAACTTAATCCTGACCAGACAGAGGTTCTCTGGGTTAGCAGAAAGACAGACCAGGGACTTAAGATCTCTCTCGTCTTGGATGGGGTTATACTCCCATTGAGAAGCCAGTTTCACAGTCTGGGGGCACTACTCAACATAGCAATCACTTTAGAAAACCAACTGCGCCCATTCCTGGCTAGGCCTGATCTAGCCACAATGCTCCATTACATTTAGACTGAACTACTGCAATGCACTGTACTTGGGCTACCCTCAAAGAGTGTTTGGAAGCTGCAGCTAGTACAGAACACTGCAGCTAGACTGCTGGTTGGTGTCACCTATCAGGAGGATGTGACCCCAATATTACAGCAATTACATGGGCTACCTATTTGGTCCTGAACCCCATTCAATGTCTTCGTTTTGTCCTTTAAAGAGAGCTAAATGTTTCAAATAGTAATAAATAATACTATTATTCAGATCCACAGCATGCATATGTTACAAGCACTCTTTTAAACATTCAGTATAAAGATTCTGGCCCAGCTATTCAACAATACCTGCTAGGAAAGACGCAGCATCAAACTCAGCTGCCACATACTACCTTCCGACCATCTCACCTACTGCCACTGGTATAGTACATATAGAATCATAGAGTTGGAAGGTACCCCCGGGTCATCTAGTCCAATCCCGTGCATAATGCAGGAAATTCACAAATACCTCCCCCCCCATGACCCCTGCTCTATGCCCAGAAGAGGGCCAAAAAAAAAACAAAAAACCCTCCAGGACCCTAGCCAAACTGGCCTAGAGACCCCCAAAGTGGCAATCAGCCTTTCCCTGGGGTATTTTGGTCTTAAATCCTAGTTTTCTCCCAAGCATCTTCAGTTAAAATATCTCAGTCAGAAGACCCATTAGATTACCAGAAAAACAAAAACAAAAACCAGTCAAGTCAGGATACACAGTTACGGGTTAGATAAACTATCACTGTGATTCTGTATTATGTCGTTTGTACCAAACATTCTTAGGAACACTGAAAGTATTGTACACTTACATGAGGACAACAAATACAATATAATGCATATAACAAAAGTTCTTTGTATTCAATCTTTGTAGCTACAATGTACAATGGAACTTTTTGCAAATGGTAAGGTAAAGATAAAGATTTTGTTTATGAAGACCACATTCACTGCTGTACAAGATCACTAAAATGCTACCATATCCATGTAGTATTGGACATTCCTCTAAAGTTATAAAGAAAACAAATTTTCAAATGAAAAGAAACAAGACTTAGCCAGTTAATGCAACTGCAAAAATCTTTTCCTCCATCACTATTTAGCCTGGAAGATGGCTACCTACTTTGATTCATGCAATCAAGCGAACTGGATTGATGGCACAGTAACATTAAGACCAGACTAGTGTAATGTACTGTACATGGATCTGCCTTAAGGTCAACTCAGAAACTTTAGCTGGCACAGAATGCCACTGCTCAGTTATTATCTGGAGTTAGGCATACAAATCAGACCCATTCTGCACTCACTCCAATTGTTGCTGAACAGTTACTGAATTCAATTCAGGCTATTGGCTATCACCCACAAAGCCATCAATGGCCTCTGACCCACCTCCCTACAGGACCACCTCTCCTGTTATGCTCTGCCATGACAGCTTTGTTCATCTGCGGTACCCTACAACTGGGTAAGATCAGCAACGGCATGTATACCTGCGTTCTCTGTGGCAACTCAAAGGCTCCTACACTTCTAATATTCCACAGAATATGCAAAACATAAATGTTCAGAATGACAATTTTATAAAGGAACTGTAGTTTAATGAAAGAAGGCCTTGTTTCATTAGACTGCATTTATGAACCTACCCGGCCATTGTAGTCATCTTTGGCAGCCCTGCTTCAGTTATCCCCACCATCTAAGATTAGGCAGGAGAGAGGGCCTTCTTGGTCATGGCACCAAAACTCTGGCGTTCTCTCCGCAGTGAGATTCATTTGTTCCCTTCTGTTACCATATGCCAGCAGGTGAAGACTTTTTTTGTTTCATTTGGCATTCCCTCAGTGATTCCTCTTTCCTGCCTAATGCTTATTTTTAGGTCTTTGTATGTTTTTTAACTCCAGTTTTAATGGCTTTAGTAATATGTTGCTGCTTTCAGTTGGTTTTAATGGTTTTAAAATGTGATATTATTCTGTATGTTTTAATTTGTTAGCTGCCTTGGTCACCTTTGTGAGGGCAGAAAGGTGTGATATAAGTTTTGTAAAATAAATTTTTGAAACCTACAATTGTAATCTATTGCAATCTCTCGTGTCATATTGCTTTTACTGCACTGTCTTCTATCTTTGTAATCTACTCTATATTGTTTATGGTCTTACACAGTTTTGTTGTTTTGCTTTGTTTTCTAATTCTATAATCCAAGTCCTATTGCTTTGCCTTGTGCTGGATAACTGAATTCTGTGTATGTGCACGTGTATAAATATCTTGAGTATCAGTTAGAATGCATGAAGTAAATAAATAAAACTAAGGACTATTAAACATATTATAAACCTCCTGCAAGTAAATCACACATGAATACAGGTTATACACATCATGATATATTCTAATAGTCTAATAATATATTCTAATCATCCAAATCTGAAGATACTTAAATCAGGTCATTGGAGCCATAAATTTCCCAAGTTTTCAGAAAAAACCAAAATGACAAAATGATAAACAAATGATAAAAGGATTGCCTGCAGCTGTAAAACAAATGGAAGCCTTCAGTGGCCATTGCTAGCCAACCACAATATTCTAGGCTTGGTTTCTATCAGTAAAAGACAGTGGGACAGGGCCTTTTCCAAGGCTGTTTTGGCCTTTGAGAGAGGACTATCAGAGCCAGGCCCACCTGGCAGCAACCACTGGGTGACTCAATACCACCTGACTTGCATGACTCATCTAGGCCTGGCTGCTTAATTCTGTTCAACAGCAGCAACCCTATGAAAGCCAGTGTAGTATGGAGGTTAGAGCTTCAGAGCAGGGTCCGGAAGACCCAGGTTCAAATCAACAGCCTATGGAAGCTCATTAGTGGATATTGTGCCAGTTACATACTTTCAGCCTAACCTATCTCACAGGGTTGTTGTGAAGATAAAAAGGAGGAGAGGAGAATGATGTAAGCTACTCTGGTTCCCACTGTGGAAAAAAGGCAGAGTATAAATGAAGTAAATAAAATATAGCTGAAGATGGGAGGCAGATAAAAGGCAGGCTGGTGAATAGCTGCAAATGAGGCAGGGAAAGGGGAAAGGATATAGCGGTTGCTAGGAGGATGGAAAGGGGAAATAATGTGGATACAGGGGAAAGTTTTGTTCCCCCCCCCCGAAAGTCCTTGATGATTCCCTACTATACAAGTGGGCCTGTCCAGCAGCAAGCACCACACAACTGGGCCAAGGTTTTCCTAGATAGAGACTGCTGGAGGCGGGGAGTTGAAGACAAAGGGGCAGCTAAAGGTAGATTGGTTGTTGGGTGGAAAAGAGAGAAGGAAGCAGAAAAAGAGGAGAGGATTTGGGGGCTTTCAGGAAAGAGAAAGAGGAAATGCTGAGGGAGGCAGAAATGAGAGGCTACCCTGCAAGTCCTTGTGCGTTTCTGCTTGTGAAATTTTATCATCTGGAAGTATACCTATACAAGCACATTTTCACGTATTACTTCATACTTCCTTGTTGAAATAAAAAATAATTTCACTTTGTGTTGCAATCTGGTTCACAATGGATAATAAAGTACATTTCTATGGTCCAATATTTGTTCTAGTTATAATGCTGTTATTTAGCATTCATAAGACTTTCTGCTTAAAACCATAGACCACTAAAAGATGATGTCTAAACATGCTGGTACAGAGTAAGGTAAGAATTAACCTTCAAACCGTACAGACTATTCCACAATACTAACAATCTATAATATGTGTGACTATGGATTAATATCAAAGAGTATCACAATATTTGAAAGTAATTCACAGATCATTTTATTACTGACTCTGGAGAACATACAGCTAGTATTTTTCTCTCAACTAGCCTGTTCTCTATATATTGGATTACCACCACCACTACCCCCCCAAAAAAGTTTAGGTTTGCTGCTTTCTCATCCCGCCTACCTATCCAAGAGCCTAGTTTTGTCCATGCACTAACAGAAATAACAGTCACACAGTGTTGCTGGTAGATTTTAACACCATTTGTCAACCAACAGAGATGCTAACATACTAACTTAAAGCCATAAGCTCTCTCACAATGCCAATTCACAGAAGCTGAAGCATCATTCTAGGATAGCTATTTTCCTAAACAACATTTCTCAAGACTTATGGTTAAATAAGGAAACAGGCTGGGAGTTGCATCAGGGCTGTAAGAAACCTTCCTGATTATATTTCCCAACAGTGCTGAACTTAATGAATGAATGGAAAAATAAGTTATTTCCTATAATTAACTCAAGTGTCTACTGTTTTAATGTGAGGCACAAGTCTCAGTTTGTAACATTTTAGTACCTATAAACTGCTAGCTTCTGAAATATATAAGCTAAACGTTTATTTTTAAAAAATTATATCCCACTTTTCCCCCATTCAATAGGACCAAAAGTAGTTGAGCTGGTAATCTTTTCCTTCAAATCATTAATTTATTACATATTCAAATCTATTCCTGTTTAAGATCAGAAGCTTTTATTTTCTTATAATGAATTCCTTCCAAAACCAACAACTTCCTTAAAAATTCTCCCTAAAGCAGGGTTATCATGATCACTGAAGCATGACAGGGATTTTAAAAACCATTCCTGTGAGGGGGCCGCCCTGTAGCTAGGCAATTTTCTGTGGGGGGGGGGAAGGCTGAGAGCTGGGAGATTAATTAGATTACTGACTAATAGGTGGTGATCTAATTATGAGAGAGACGCCCTCCCCTGCTCCATCCTGACTTTCTAGCTGGCTTTCACCTTCCCCACCTGGGAGGATCTAGGGGTTGTTTAACTTATGGTGGAGAGGGGCAGGAGAGCTCCAGGAGTTGGAGAACTGAAAGGAGTGAAGCTGCCCCCATCGGCTTTCTTCCTCCACCTGCTGAGGTGGACCAGGAGCCAGGCTGGAATGGGCCTGCAGGACTACTTACAGCACAGGGCAGGAAGGGCCAGCGGCGGGCTGAATTTGTGTCCTCCTTAAAGAGCAGTGCTCCTGGGGGGGAAGTGGGTACAGAGAATGTCATGCCTGGAACCAGCCCTAGGGCTCCCACCACCTGCTGGGGGCAAGGGGACTGGGAGAGGAGGAGGAGGGGCCTGGCACATTTTTAGGGGGCATCGCCCCGAGGCTCCTCCCAGTAGCTATGGGCCTGCTGAGGGGAAATCACAAATAGAGAAGCTGTCAAATGGAGTGAAGAGCTACCAGGGAGGAATGTATATTTGTAAGAGAGAGACACCATCCTCCACTGTCTGGCCTGAATTCTACCACTCTGCCCAGCAAAGTATGCAGTAAACATAGGAGCTTTTAGAAGAAGTGGGTTCTATTTACATTATGAAAGCACCATGAGAAGAATTGAACAATATGCTGCTTTTCTAGGGAATCTTCCAGAGGCAGTTACCAAAACAAAACATGAAAACCTAAAGCATCATAAAAGTTCTTAAGACCCAATTTTCAAAAACAATAGAGAAGAGCAAGAGTCCAGTAGCAGTTTTAAGGCTAACCAAATTTGTGGCACGGTATGAGTTTTCATGAGTCACTGCTCACTTCAGAAACTTTTCTACTGCTACAGACAGACTAACATGACTACCCATCTTGCTGTATCTTCAAAAACAAGTAAGATAGCAACTAAAAATGGGTCTTAAACATTACTCAGGCTAAAAACAGAGTATTAAAAGTTTTGGGGTGTTTTTTTTCCTTTAAATCAGCCCCTTAATTAAAAGCCTGGGTAAACAGAGACATTTGGACCTGACACATAAAAAAAGGAATGTAGGTGCCAGGCTCAAGGGGAAAGGCATTCCATAGGTGATATGCCACCACAGAAAAAGCTATTTCTTTGGTCACCATCCACCTCACTTTCAAAGACGGGCACACAAAGGAGGGCTTGTAAGAAGGCTCTTAGCTGGTGGGGCAGGACATTATAGACGAAAGCAGTCCTTCTCTTCCCCAGCATCCTTTTCTGAATCCTATTTTCCTACCTTCCCCCTCTACAACATAAGTGGACGGCTACCCTACAACATAAGCACAGTTGCCTCTATAATTAACATATTTGCTGTAGGACTGATCAATAAGAAATTAAATAAATTCATTGCTGGTTCTTAATCTGAATGATTCTTTAAAATTTTAATAAAAAAGAGCATCATCAAGAAATTCTCTTAAATTTAAGCCAGACACTGCACATTATGTAGAAAAAACCTATGTATGATAATAGTGTCAGGTTTTGCTGTCAGGGCTATCTCATCCTCCAGAGTCACTTTTGTTGGGCAAGTGCCCAAGGAACAGCCCCAGAATACAGCAAGGAGAGGGTTCTCTTCACCAAGTTCCCTCACTCTGCCCGGCTGGCAATCTATTCCTATCTGCTGGGGGATGGGTCTGGCTCTTCCTCCCTGGCCACACCTTTTAAAGCTCCCCCAGGGGGAAGGACAAGCCTGGGCTCAGTCAATCCTTCCCCCAACCCAGTTCTGGGGAGTGCCGGTCCCCTGGGACAATGGATCCCTGGGCCGGCCCTCTTTATGGGGCCAGCAGACAGCCCAATCCACTCTACAAGTGTGAGGGCTACCTGCTCATCCCATCCCTCAGTCAGAGCTTCCCTGAGTCCTAGAGCCAAGGTCATCTCTGTGCAGGTGTCTGGTAGGTTTGCTTCCTTCCTGCTCCCCTCAACCACCTCCTACTGTTGCTTCTGCTGCCATAGGCCTACCAGACTCCTCC
>NW_015170275.1:2346432-2355993 GCF_001447785.1 Gekko japonicus | reverse complement strand
AGATCCCGCCACTGGATGTGCGATTGGGGGCCAGACAGGTTCCTCCAGGCTGGCCAACTACTGAGCCAGCTTTGCTGAAACCACATCCTGAAGTGGCCTGACTGGAGGCTCCCCCAGCATCAGGGCTTGCCAACATATCTTTGGTGGGGCTTGCAGCTCCCAGAGGTATATATGGGGGTGAAAGCACCGACCCTAGACAAATATATAGAAGAAAGGAGGAAAACCCAACATGAGACAGATTGACTCAATAGCGGAAGCCATGGCCCTCAGTATGCAAGAGCTGAGCAAGGCTGTTAATGCTAAGACGTTTTGGAGGTTATTAATCCATAGGGTTGCCATAAATTGGAAGCAACTTGACTGTACATAACACACCCACCCACATACACACGATAATTATACATTAGTGATAAATGTAAGACAAAACCACCTCAAAATATACAAGCATGCATAACTGAAGTATACTTAGAGCCTTTAAAATATTTCAGATTACAATTTTCACACTTTATATCCTGTACGCTAGACTGAAGTTCGACCCATGTTATTGTTAGTGTAAGTGGACATAGGAAGTTTATTTTTAATTCTACCCAAGCTCACAGTAATTTAGTAGCACGCAGAAATAAGACTAAGATTCTTTAATGTAAGAATGCTTATAATTTGTTACAAGTGTATTTACCTAGTTAAAGAAAAGAAATAAAGAACTGGGAGGAGAAAAACAATTCTAGGCAAATTTTTAAAAAGAAACTTTACAAAATTAATCTGTATTGCAACAAATATTAATACATTTCAGATTGCACAATGTGTATTTTAAGCAGAAATGCTGAACCTGTTAAGGATGGAAATCCATTCTGATTTAAAAGCAAACAACTGCCCACATTTTCCTCACTGATTTCAGTAGTACTTAACTGTTATGCTAGAGACTATACTACTACATCAATTAAGCTAAGCTCTGGAAGACAAGACTCCCCCCAAACAGAAAGATAGCATAATTCAAGAAATTATGAGAGAGAGAAAATGTCTACAAGATTATCAGTGCAATCCTAAACAGTGTTACATCATTCTAAATTCACTGAAGTCCAGTTCAGAAGGGTGTTAAGCATGGCATTATAACAGTGCCATCCTAAACAGGTCTACACAGAATGCTATTCAAGTTACTCCCAGGAAAGAGGATGACACTGTAAGCTATGAGTCAGGAGTCCTTGGTTCAAATCTCAGAAGAGCCTTGTACAGGATTGGAGATAGTGTATGTGATGTGTTTTGTACAAACTAATACATGTGAAGAGGTGTGAACATTTTGGTGTTATAAAGAAAGAGCATGTTAAGTGTTATGCTCCAAGAATAACAATGGTTATTTATTAAATATGTGTTATTAGGCTCAATTCAAGGTAATGATATTGACCTTTAAAATTCTGAATGGTTTGGACCCAAGACGCTCAAAGAAATTCCAATAAAAACTCCTGTTTTAGTCAAGATCCATCAGTGAAGCCCTGTTCAAGACTCCAAATTAGTTGTATGTAAGGCTTACATTCACCAGAAGCTTTTCAGTGGGAGTGGCAGATTAATACTCTTTCACTGGGCATCAGACTTAAAATAATAAGATCTAAACTGAAATAAAAACTGGAGTTTCTCTGTTTCCTTTTCACTGTTGATTTCAGAATTATGTATTATCTTTTTTATTTATACAGATTTATATCCCTTTCTGTTGACCAATGTTAACCGCCAATACAACTGAAAACCAATCTATAAATGCCATCAATGGAAAAATACAGTATTAATATGTTTTATATCCAGTTTTTAATAATCAAAGCAGCAGTCAATTTTAAAATTTCTTAAACCATCTGCAATAAAATAGCATCTCAGAAGATGAAAAAGGCAACTACGTATTAAAACCCTAAAAACCGTGATCTATTCATATGGGTCAACAGAGAATATAAAACCCTGAAGGTCAAAAGGCAAAACCAGCAAAAACCATCTACAATAAAATAGATTCTGTTCTCTTTCAGAAGGCCAAAAGCAAATGGTGTGGTGAATGTACTCAATATGTACACAGTCAGCTCCACAGACTGTGGGCAGTACATATCAAGACACTGAATGATGACCTTAGTTCATAAGGGTATAGTCATTTAAAGTGCTTGGTCACAGTCATTTGGCCTTTTAAAGTCAACAGTAGCATCAAAAATAAACATGCAACCAGTGCTGCTAATAACAGCACTAGAGTAATTATCATCAGTTCAATAAGTTCCAGCCAGAACCATTGCAGCTGCATTTTGGACCAACTGAAGTGCCCAAACTGTCTTTAAGGGCAGCCCCATAGAATGTAAATGGTACAGTTTTTGAAATGTACACATATTAATATACTGAATATAAAACATTAATATTTGCTTCTACAAAAACACTCAGACTCCTTCAACTTTCAATGAAAGTTTTTGTTGACAAGGAAGTTGTGTTGTCATGTAATTTTAAGGGCTTTGGCAAGTCAAGTTACACATTGTTGTGATTTGTGATAGGGATGATAGCTTTAGTGGTTTGCTTCTACCATGCACACAAAATATTTTACATTATTAGAAATTCTGGCAAGTGTAGCTGGGGTCACTAAACAAAGATCTAGATAAACTATTCTATAGTGGTCCATCAAGGATAGCTTACATCTCATACAATAACTCAGCTATTAAATGGGAAGATAATTTATTCATTCAAAATATTTATACCCCAGTTTTAGTACAAGGTTTTCAAAGGTAGAGTTCAAAGAATAACACCATTGTTTTATTAATGAGGGCCTATTAAGTACAATTTAAAAACAACCACAAAATCAATAAAACAGTTCGTAACCATGTAGTCAACAAGTTCATAATTTATTAAATATATGAGTGAATATAAGTTTTAACATAAAACTTAGTGGAAAAGAAGCCAGATAAGCATCTCGGGAGAGGCTACTCCACAAATATGGTACTATTGTTAAATGTCCCAATTTCTGAAGCAAGAGCAGATTCTGAAGATAATATTAGAAAGCAGACAAGTTCATATTGCTGTTTTTATCTATAACTGAATTAGATTAAATTGGTTGTTTGAGTGTTCTCATCAACTAAATAGAGCACCCATTAACAGGAAGGAACTATGAGATACACTCCCTCCAGAGAAAAGCATTGACAAAGGAAAAAAAGATCATCAAATATTATAATCAATGCTAGAAGACATTCTGTGTCTTGAGGTGGGGAGCAAATATATAGTTGTTAATTTGATTCTCTTGTTTGGGGCCAAACATGGAAATCAGCAGCAGCTACACTAGCTGCCAATGCAAAGAGGCAAGTAGGAACCACAGGCCGCAGGCTTTCAAACATCCACAGAAAATCGGATGAGAAACTGTGAAAATTAAGCATTTTATTGCAGTCCTGTCCTTTCTTCTTGCAAGTCAGAACTCCAAGCCTTCAAATATAATTTGCACTATGGCGGGCATGAAATTACAAGGCTGCTATTTTGGTTTTTTGTTTATTTTTAAATCAATTTAACATTTTCTTGTATTCATTTCAGAGTTTACAATATTTTCACCATGGCTGGGTAGCAGGAAATATTAGCAAAGATTATGGCTTCTCTTTCTAAATGACAAAGATGTGTTAGAAAATTTAAAGCATATTGCCTAAGCTAAAGAATGTATGTACACTGCATCTATAAAATCAATCACTTTCCACGGAATACATTTAATGTAAACAAAGTTCACATTTTTAATCTTTAACAGAGCAACAGATCACAATAAAGCGATCAATTATCTGACAATGTCTCACTTAATTACAGTGTGATGGATATTAAAAATTCATGAGAGTTAAGCCAATTGATGTTACTATGAGGGGAATCCCAGACCTATCCTTCAGAAGAAATTAGGAAATGAGCTTCACGCAGGGTTATCCGATGTGGAAAAACCAAACCTAGTCTGTGATCTAAAATAGACACTACCTCTAACCAAGCTGTATCTAATGTGGGGAAACCAAACCTAGTCTGTGCTCTGTAAAAAATATTGTTGACAGACACAAACCCACAAGGGACCCAAAGGAAAGAAGCACAAAAAATAGACACTACCTCTAACCAAGCTGTATCTAATGTGGTGAAACCAAACCTAGTCTGTGCTCTGTAAAAAATATTGTTGACAGACACAAACCCACAAGGGACCCAAAGGAAAGAAGCACAAAACCTTATCATTCAAGCATCCAGACTTAACATGAGAGAAAGTATGGCACAGAATAAATTAAAACGATGCAAACCTTCCAGCCAGGCTCGAATTACCATTATTATAAAGATATGGCAGGCAATGGAAGCAAAGCAAAATAGAATACAAGTCTGCGGCACTATTTGCCTATATAATATTAGTCATACCTAACACATGGATTGGGGAGGACAGACAATTCAAAAAAGAGAGAAACCCATGCATAACCTACCACAAGGGTTCAAATATGCGACAAGGAAGTGAGAAGGGATGCGAGGGGTGGCTCTTCTCGCCTTAACCTGAAAGCCCTGGCAATCCTGAGAGGCCAGTGCCCGCTCCGAGAGAAGACCAGCTAGGCGAGCGTCCCCAGCCACCAGCATCACATTTCTTAATAGATACAGGGCTGGAGTGGCCCTTGCACTTGTTCTGGCGGCGGCTGCGCTCGTGATTGAGGATGATGATGATGATGGAGGAACAGCAGGGGAACCCCCCCCTCCCCCAAAAAAAAGGCCACAGGGAAAAGGGAAGGCGGCGACGGTGTGCGGGGGAACGGCAGCGGGGGGCCCTCAACTAGTGCCACTTGTGCTCGGGGTGGGTGGGAGGAGGCGAGGGGGAGGGAAAGGGAACAACAGCCACGGCAGGCAGATGGAGAAAAGGAGGCGAGGGAGGAGGCGGCATCCTCGGGGGCTCCAGCGCGTGTGCTCGGCGGGTCCTCTCTGGCGGTGGGTGGTTGATGTGGGTGGGATTTGAAAGGGGGCGGTTACGTGGTCGCTGAAGAGAAGGTGCAGGGGGAGAAGGGGGGGGCGACAGGTGGGACAGGTGGACCGCTCAGCCCCTTACCCAGCTTCGCATCCGATCGGCTCCGTCCGTCCCTCCGTGTTGCTGCCGCTGCTGCTGCTGCTGCTGCTGCCGCCGCCTTCGTTATGCCCGCCCGCGACAGCTCCACCACCTCTTGCCTCAAGCTCACACGGCTAAGCTCTCACCCCAACCCGCTACCCGCTTGCAAGGGTTTGAGGGAGGGGTTGTTGAGGTAGTCTTCCCCCCACCCGCCTTCCCCCTATTTTGGTCACTGACAGAAACCCCCACCAATTGGAAAGGAGCACAGGGAGGAAGAAGCCACGCCTTCGTCGAAAAGGAACCAATGGGGACAGGCATCCCCCCCTTGCGGCATGGTGGGCGGGAGAGGGGCGGGCTTCGCCATTGCCATCGCCACCATGACCCCGCCCACCCCCGCCCGCTTCGATTCCCTTCGCTCCGCCCACTGCGCGCCCAGGCTCGGTTGACTGTACAGCTCCAGAGCAACCGAAGGGCAGTGATGGAGACGGCGGGCTGTTGGGGCTGCGCCTGCCCCTGCCTCCGCCTCTACCTGGAAGCTGGAGCCTGGGGCGGCTGAGGGACGAGGGGTGGCGACAGCCAGCAGTAGCGCCAGGACAGTCGTGACTAGGAAGTAGCAGCTGCTGCCAGAGGAAGGGGAGAGGGGGAGGAGGGAGGAATGGGCTGCATCCTCGTGCTGGAGGAACAGGCAGCCTCAGCAGCTGTTGCTATCATGACTAAGCAGCATTTGAGACACAGAAAAAAAATCAGTGGGAGCTAAGAATTGAGGGAGAGCTGTAATATTTAGGGACGAGCTCTGCATCCGCTTCTGATGTGTGCGTGTGTCGCTGTCGATGGGTATGAGCCACCCAGCAGCAACAGATCGTCCTCTGTTGGTGGATCCTGCTCCATTCTCTTTCCTTTTCTGGCTTGTTCCCGGTTTTGCTCAGAAAAATGAAGAGCACCCACCCTCCAAAAGGCAACGTGCAGTATGATCACTGTACATGTTCACTAGTAAGCCCCACTGAGTTCAATGTGAATGGCTCTCAGATAGTATTGGTCAGAGGGCTGTAGCCTTAATGTGTCCTCTCTTCCAGTATTTTCTGCCAATTAAATAGAGTTTACACCAGATATTCCGCCATACTCTTTCAGGTAAACATGTTTAGGATTGCCATCGTTAACTCTTCCATTAAAATCAACAGGAGGTTTGCTATTTCTTCATTAGAAACAAGATTGTTCCTGGAGGATATGAACAGATACACTCCTCTTTGGAAGTAAATCCCATCAAAATCAATATTCACAATCATACTGGAAGGCTGAAATCTCAAGAGGGTTTAGCTAGTCTCAGTCAAATCAATTGGCCTTACTTCTATATTCACATGCCTATTGTTAACATTATAATCATCTTTATCCAAACAGAGTGTTCAGTTGATCAGAATTTGAGATAAAATGATTTATTATTTATTTATTTATTTATTTATTTTGGGGATTTATATCCCGCCCCATCCAATATACAGCTCGGGGCGGCTAACAAACGGCCAAGCCGAAGTTAAAATATGCATACAAACAACAGCCTAATAAAAACACTATATCTTAACATAAAACTTTGGTGCTTTGATAATTTACATAAAATCCAAGATGGGCGATGTCCCACACTGGCGGCCAAGTTCTTCACAGCAGGAGCGCCAGGAGGAATGTTTCCCCAGCTCTATTGGGTGACATCTATCCCCACTATGTGGGGTAGATGGTTGGAATATAATTGGTGGAATAGTGGCGGCGGCGGCGGCGGCGGCTCCCCCTCAAAGGCCTGGCAGAAGAGCTCCGTCTTGCAGGCCCTGCGGAACTGCACTAGGTCCCGCAGGGCCCGGATCTCCTCCGGGAGCTCATTCCACCAGGTGGGAGCCGCCACCGAGAACGCCCTAGCCCTGGTTTGGGTCAACTTCACTTCCCGGGGGCCTGGAACCCCCAGGCGATGGAGATTCCCCGATCGCAGTGCTCTTAGGCAATGTACAAGAGCTCATGCTGAACTTGTGGTGGATTTCACTATTCAGACATATCAAAGTATACTTTGGGTGTTCTGCAAGAACACAGGAAAAGAGTGCATCTATAATTGGGTGCACTGACTTGGATGGTCCAGGCTAGTCAGATCTCAGAAGCTAAGTAGGGTCATCCCTGGTTAGTACTTGGATGGGAAACCTCCAAGGAAGTCCGGGGATGTTACGCAGAGGCAGGCAAGGGCAATTCACCTCTGTTCTCTTGCCTTGAAAACCACATGGGGCTGTGACTTGATGGTACTTTCCACTACCATCATAACTGTGTATAACTAGAACATTTGCCAAAAGACAAAACAATACAAGTCATGCATGCAGAGAATCTAGATAAAGTATATATTTGTTTTAAATCTACACATTTTTCTAGACTCCACCATTGTGGTGACAAAACAATTCTAAGCAAGCTGCCATATAGATAGATACCAGACACAGTGAAAAATTAAACTCTAGTCGTTAGGTATGCTGTCCAGTTTAGTTTCTGTTGATTTTCTACCTAGTGTTTCTTCTAAAATCAATCACTTTGTTAATATAGTGTGCTTTTCTGTTACTTATTGCCTTGTAAGGGGCCTGTGGGTTCTGGACTGGACTGAGGAGCACTCTGATTAATTGCTGGCATTTACATTTTCAAAGGAAATTTTTCCTTTTTTTCTTTTTCTTTTTGCTTCTTCCTGAGGAGCCCGTGGTGCAATTTGAAATCTGATTTGCACCTTTCACCATGTAATCCAACTAATTGTACACCGGGTCTACATTTTAAGAAAGTTACAAAATTTGAGCGTTATAAAAATCTTACTGGTAGTTGGTAATTAATGTAGATAAAGCTAGAATTAGGCTAATTACTGAGACCTGTATATTTGTGGAGGCCAGAGAACCCAATTTGTATTCCTCAGTGTAAGTACAGTTATTTAAGTACTTTCTGACAATCAAATTCATCATGTTAGGGGCGTGGTGTCGCGCTTGCAGTGAATGGACACCTAGAACTTCAGCTCCCGACCAGACCTCTCTTATATCTATCCAAAATCGTGGAAAATTGATCGATCATCTTCCCAAACAATGTGCAAATCCAGCACGGGCAAAAATAGAGCTCCTGGCCCAATCTCAACCTCAGTGAAGGCTTATTTTCTGAAAGGGGATAAGAACAACTTTAATGCCACACACCTGTTGGGCTCCAGATTTACAAAATTTGGCTATTTTTTATTACTAAGGTATTTGATATTGTGACAACCCCTTAACTGGGGAGGTCTGGTTTTACTTTAAAAGTGTTCTTTATGTTTTATTTTACTGTATATATCCCGCTTCCACCAGGAAATTTTTAAAAGGATTTCCAAACCTTTATGCTTTCTCTATTTCTGGGTAGGTAGGTCGAGGGTTTTAGGTTTTCATGAGGGTCTATGTGTTTCCTGAGACTTATTTCTTTCAGAGCTGGCAGACTTGAATGAAATAGGATTTATTTAAATAAAGCATAAATACGAGGGTAGAACAATGTAAACAGTAATGTGAATGATTTGAACAATTGCTTGGTGTCTCACAAGCTTCTCCCTTACTGACAGGGATGTTTCAAGTAACTTTGTAACCTTTTACTCAAGGTCTTATAAGCTCACTACAGTCTGTCACTCAGACTTTTTTATAACTTTTCTTCTTCTCTGAACAACATCAACAGACAGCTTAACTGTTTTCACACAGAATGGCTTCTCACTTCTTTCATACACAGAGCTTAACTGAACTCCTGCTTCTCTCACAGAACTCAAAACCAAAACTGCTTAACTGAACATCAACTGTCTTCATCAACTGTCAAATCTCTGTCACTCCTGATAGACATACATATCCTCCACACAGCCTCACTTCCAAAACCCCTCCCCCTCTCTGTCACTCACCAATCACACCACTTGCCTGTTTCAACCACTCTAGACTATCATACAGTCATGCAACCAAACTTTTAAAGACACGCACACAGTTAAACATTAAATCATTACATATATCATTAATGTGTAAAAACAAAGGTTATGCATTTTATTGTTCATACACAGCAAAGTTATTATTAATATAATTTTATCGAGATTGTGTTAAGCTTGTTATAAGGTTCATATTTCTTGTAAGGGTACTTCTGACTCAGGTATGCCATTCTACCATTAATGTTGATAATTTTACAATTAGACTTCTGGTCTGTGACCCGTCGCCATTGGACAGTTCCTGGGGGAGCTCCTGGAGAACCGCCAAATCTCTTGGCCTGAGTGGGGGGGATCCGAGTCTTCGGACCCTTGTAGAGTCATCCTGGAGGGAGACTCTTCGCAGGATGCTTGATCTGGGGGCTCCCGCATACAGCAGTACATGAGTAGACCCCAGATCACCCCGCCACGAAGACCAGAGAGGGACCATTTGTGGCCGCTATCAAGCAGCAAGACAAGATCAGCCGTTTCCGGAGCTGTACTCCAACTAAAGAATCTTCTCTTTAAACTTCACTTTCCTACATACCATGATTAATCAAATGACTGTGAGCAGCTTTGGATT
>NW_015170275.1:2318639-2346394 GCF_001447785.1 Gekko japonicus | reverse complement strand
AAATCCTGGGTGAAAAGGGAAGGGTGGAAGATCCTATCTCCCCCACCCTAGACATAGTGGCTTGGAAGTGCAACCCAGGCTTGTCTTTTCTTTGTTGTTGTTGTTGTTCAGTCGCACAGTCAAGTCCGACTCTTCGCGACCCCATGGACTAGATCCCGCCAGGCCCTCCTGTCTTCCGCTGTCCTCTGAAGTTTGCTCAGTTTCATGTTTGTTGCATCTATGACACTGTCTAACCATCTCATCCTTTGCCGTCCCCGTCTTCTTTGACCTTCAATCTTTCCCAGCATCAGGGTCTTCTCCAGTGAGTGCTCCCTTCTCATTTGGTGGCCAAAGTATTTGAGCTTCAGTTTCATTATCTGGCCTTCCAGGGAACAGTCAGGGTTGATTTCTTTTAGGATTGACTGATTTGATCTTCTTGCAGTCCAAGGGACTCTCAAGAGTCTTCTCCAGCACCATAGTTCAAAAGAATCTATTCTTTGGCGCTCGGCCTTCCTTATAGTCCAACTCTCACAGCCATACATGACTACTGGGAATACCATTGCTTTGACCATGCGGATTTTTGTTGGCAGGGTGATGTCTCTACTTTTTATCATGCTGTTTAGGTTCGCCATCGCTTTCCTCCCAAGTAGCAGGCGTCTTTTAATTTCATGGCTGCAGTCACAGTCTGTGGTGATTTGGGATCCCAGGAACGTGAAGTCTGTCACTACTTCCACGACTTCCCCTTCTATTTGCCAAGGAGTGATGGGACCGGATGCCATGATCTTAGTTTTTTTGATGTTGAGCTTCAAGCCCACTTTTGCGCTCTCCTCTTTTACCCTGAGCAAGAGGCTCTTTAGGTCCTCTTCACTTTCTGCCATTAGAGTGGTATCGTCTGCATATCTGAGGTTGTTGATCTTTTCCCCAGCAATCTTAATTCCCACTTGTGATTCATCCAGGCCGGCATTTTGCATGATGTACTCTGTATATATATTAAATAAGCAAGGTGACAATATACATCCTTGTCGTACTCCTTTTCCTATGCTAAACCAATCAGTTGTTTCATATCCGGTTCTAACTGTTGCTTCTTGACCCTTATACAGGTTTCTCAAGAGACATGTGAGGTGGTCTGGTACTCCTATCTCTTTAAGGACCTGCCATAGTCTTTTCTACTATTGACTTTACCAACCTTACCAACTGACTTTATTAACTTAAGGCTTTGAAGGATTGAAGACTCGTTATTTTGACTGTTTGGAACTCTTTATGAATAAAAGGGACTGAAAGTCAGATTTTATCTAATTTCTGGTGACTGTGCTGAGGATTTTGAGACTGGTAAAAAGTCACTTTCAGTTTTGCTTAGCAACTGGCTCAGTATACTGATGCTCTCCGAGAACCATCACAAATTACAAGGCTACTTTGGGTTTTATACTTAAGAACAAGTTCATGGTTTTTGCCTTTCTGTTTTTCTCCTCTTTTCTATTTTTCTTTTGTGTGATTTTTGTGCTTCTTTTTGGAAATCATGGACCTGATTATTTTTTCCTTGTGTCACTTTACCTATCTTTTTTTCACCTGTTTGGAATAATTTTAATGGATTGTTCTTTCCTTTTTTAAGACCTACTTTACAAGCTAATTTTTTTCCTGTTAAGCCCATTGGAGTGGAATATTGGTTTATGTTTGAATTTCATCTATAAAATACCTGTTTTTAAAGGAATATAATGGTTGGAGGAATTTAATCATCTCTTCCTTGGATTTATAAAGTGTCCTTCCTTGGTTTTATAAATTGTTCCTATTTGGATTACCCTTACTTGGTGGTCTCCTTTATCTTGGTGGATATAGACTACATTCTACTTATTGGAACTAAGAGTCAGAAGGTGTTGGTAAGACCTACTAAGATCTACTATTTGTACTGTGATACTGCCCAAGGAAAAAAGAAGGAAAAGTTTCTTACTGACAAATGCTACTACTATTAAAATTTTAATTGAGACTTAAGAAATAATAACCATTGTTTAAAGTGTTACTTGATGTATGAGAAAAAATGGACTCTCTCATGATTGTGATAAGAACTGGTATGAGGCTGTGAGCTTTTGTTCAGAGTGTTCTTTTTGTAACACTAACTTTTGATAAACCAGAAGTGAATCTGTGTCTGTGTTTATATTTGGGTGGAGACACATATTAAACACTCAGACCAGAAATTTCTAGAAGCTGAAAAATTGGGGAAAACCTTTGTCTCAGCGGATAAACAAAAGAAAAAGAGAGGAGTTGTTACTTATATAAAAGAACATTTGCATCCAGAACTGATATACTACTCAGAAGATGGCAGAGTATTGATAGTAAATATTCAGAGACAAGCTAAAGAGACATTGATAGTCAACATTTATGCGCCAAATCAGCAACAGGAGAAATTCTACAAAGCACTACAGGAGATTCTTTCAAGCCAAAAGTATGAAGAAATTTGCTTAATTGGAGACTATAATGCTGTATTCGACAGAGCTGTAGACAGGAAAAGACAAGCAGGAGAACAGAAAAAGGGTAATGAGTTGCCTAATTCTTTTTACAAATGGTTGAAGAATTTAGTCTGGCGGATTCTTGGAGAACTAGAAACATAAATAAAGAAGACTATACTGTCTTCTCTACAAGACACAAATCTTGGTCAAGATTGGACATGGCTTGGGTTTCAACAACTATGATAAATGATATAATTGAAGTGGAGATTCTCCCTTCAACATTTGCAGATCACAATCCCTTACTATTGACTTTGCAAGATACCCCGAAAAAGAATAGATGGTCCATGAATTTATGGCTTTTAAAAAATCCAGATTTTGTAGCTAACAAAAAAAGAATTTCAAGAATTCTTTAAACTGAATATCCAACCTGATATTTCTATGGATATAGTCTGGGACGCCTTTAGGGCATATGTGAGAGGTTCGTTTATCAAACAAGATGCATGGATGAGAAGAAAAAGAAAACAAAAATATACACAGATTGAAGAACAAACAAGAAGAGGGAAAGATGAAATTAGACCCTTCAACAGAACAATCAAGTATTAAGATTAAAACTTTGCAGTATCAATTCAACTGTTTATTAACACAAGAGATTGTAAAGAAAATAATGTTTACAAAACAAAATTATTTTGAAAATGCAAATAACGCAACAAGATGGTTGGCATATAAATTAAGAAAAGAATCAGAAAAAAACCATATAAAGATATTGAAGAACAAAATAGGGGAAGAAAAAAACTCCCTTAAAGAGGTAAAGAGTATTATTGAGACTTTTTACAAAAATTTATACCAGAACGGAAATATAAATCAAGATCAGATTAGAGACTTCCTAAAAGATCACAAGAAGAAAGAATTCTCAGAAGAACAAAGAAAAACTTTAAATGAAGCAATCTCCTTCTCTGAAGTAATTGAAGCAATTAAAAATCAGAAGAAAAAGAAAACCCCAGTTTCAGACGGACTACCTTCAGAATTTTATCAGACATTTGAAGACCAAATTGCATTAACATTGAAATATACTATCCAAAATATCTCTGAACAAAAAAAATTACCGGAGTCTTGGAATCAAGCATTGATTCAAAGACTTGGCAAACCAAATGCAACAACAGACTTATGAACAAGTAATTTTGGCTGGAGACTACAACGGGACAGTTGAAGTTTTGGATAGACAACCGCAAAAGGGACACGGACAAAATGGTAAATTGCCAAAGATTTTTTTCGACTTAGTACAACAAGAGAAATTGGAAGATGTTTGGAGAAAATGGAACCCTACTAAAAAAGACTTTACTTTTTACTCCAATAGACACAATTCTTTTTCGAGGATTGATATGATATGGATGTCAGGGGAATTAGCAATTAATACCCGGAAAATTAAAATATTGCCTAAAGTTATTTCAGACCACAGACCACTGATATGGAGTATGAAACAGCGTAACAAGCAATACTTATGGAGAATAAACGAAGACCTGCTAGACAGGAAAGAAACAGTGGATTTATTAAAGGAAGAAACGAAACAATTTTTCCAGCAAAATTTGAATAAAGAGACTCCTATCCAAGTGGTGTGGGATGCATACAAGGCGGTGATGAGAGGACTTCTCATCTCGCAAAATACGAGGCAAAAGAAAGAAAAATTTAAGAAGCAAGCAGCAGTCTAGAGAAGATTACACAAAAAGAAGCAGAATTAAAGAAAAGACCGGGCAAAAAGACGATTATAAAGCTATTGAGGGAACAATTAAATGTGACACTAAACCAAGAAATGTATTGGAATCTAAAAAAACTTCAACAAAAATCCTTTGAAGGGGCCAATAAACCCGGGAAATATTTGGCTTGGCAATTAAAAACAAGAAAAGAAAGAAGACTGATATCAAAGATAGTGGAAGAAGGAAAAGAATTCGTGGACCCTAATGGAATAAAGAGAAGTTTCTTCAAGTACTATGCAAAATTATTTCAAGGCAAGAAAGCTGATCTTGAAAAGATAAAAGATTATTTAGACAACACAACACTGCCAAAGATACAAAGCGAATTCAAGGATCTACTGAACGGTCAAATCCAAAAAGAAGAAGTGTTTAAGGCAATAGAAGAGACTAAATTAGGAAAAACACCAGGGCCGGATGGTTTTACAGCAAAATTTTATAAAAAACTAAAAGAAGAGGTAACTCCGGCCCTGGTGTCCCTATCAAATGAAATAAGAGAAAACAAGATAGTGCCTGACACATGGAAAGAAGCGATCATTTCATTGATACCGAAAGAAGGACAAGACCCAACGAATGTCAAGAATTATAGACCGATTTCGCTTTTAAATAATGACTACAAGATTTTTGCTAAAGTTATAGCAGAGAGGATGAAAAACTACTTACAAGTGGTGATCTCGGAAGAACAAGCGGGTTTTTTACCAAGGAGACAAATAAAAGAGAAAATATAAGAACGGTAATGGACGCAATCGAATATTATGAAAAACACCCAGAGAAAGAAGTAGCATTTTTGTTTGTTGATGCAGAAAAAGCATTTGATAATTTGAACTGGGACTTTAGCTAAACTGAATGTAAACAAGGAATTAACAGATCACTTCAGAGTACAAAAAGGAACAAGACAAGGTTGCCCTCTCTCACCTTTACTGTTCATCTGGGTGTTGGAAGTTTTATTACGGAAGGTACAAGAAGATGAAGAGATCACAGGTCTGAGGTGCAAAGGTTACAAATTTAAATATAGAGCGTTTGCAGATGATGTGATGTTTATAGTGGAAAATCCTTGTCAAGAGCTACCGCTCTTATTTCAGAAAATATCTGACTTTGGCGAACTGGCAGGTTTTTATGTAAACAAAAATAAGACTAAACTGTTATGTAAAAACATGACTAAAAAGAAGCAAGAAGAAGTGCAAGAATTGGTACACTGTGAGGTGGTAAAAAAGACAACATATTTGGGAATTGAACTAACACCAAAAAATATGGACTTGTACAAAAACAACTATGAAAAACTTTGGAATAAGTTAACTCAGGACTTTAAGAAATGGGACAACATGAACCTATCTCTTATGGGTAGGATATCAGTGATAAAAATGAATGTGTTACCGAGAGTGATGTTCTTATTCCAATCTATTCCAATACTGTACAAGACGGATATATTAACCACATGGCAACAGGAAATCTCGAAATTTGTCTGGGCAGGCAAGAAGCCCAGAATTAAAATGAAAATTCTCTGTGACGCAAAAGAAAGAGGGGGGTTGCAGCTACCAAACCTAAGATTGTATTATGAAGCAGTTTGCTTAACATGGATGGAACAATGGGTGAGATTGGACAACAAAAAACTGCTGGCACTAGAAGGCCATGATTGTAGGTTTGGCTGGCATGCATACTTATGGTATGAGAAGACAAAAATGGATAGTTTTTTCAGACATCATGTGGTGAGGCGTGCTTTATTTGCGACATGGACAAGATATAGAAGATATTTTCGAGATGTAAGGCCACTATGGATTGTACCAACAGAAGTTTTGACACCGTATTCAAGACAGCAAGGCAAGGAATGGTTGCCTTATAGAGACTTAATTGTGAAACAAGGAACAGAAGTGGGGGGAGGAAAATGGTTTCTAATATGTACAAAATACTGTTGAAATGGTTTACGGAGGATGAATCTGTAAAAGAGCAAATGATAAAATGGGCAGTTAATATGAATAAGGAAGTAACTATAGAAACATGGGAATATTTATGGAAAAATTCTATGAAACTATCTGTATGTACTAATGTAAAAGAAAATTGTTACAAAATGATCTATAGATGGTACATGACACCTAAGAAAATAGCAAATATGAACCAGAATATGTCTAGCAAATGTTGGAAATGTAAAAAACATGAGGGCTCATTTTATCACATGTGGTGGACCTTTTTCTCAGGTTTGTCGAAAGACTGGTCTTGTAAATTCTTGCCTGCCAGATTTAAGTATCCACAGATGGAGCCACATTGTGAATTAGATACATTAATTTCAGAGGAAATTACAGATTTAAACTTGACATGCTTCAGTAAACAAATTTCCGGGGTAGACTTCAGCAAGAGCTGTTCAGATATATTTTTATTTATTTATTTTGTTCAATTTATATCTTGCCCTTCCCAGAAGCAGGCTCAATGCGGGTAACATCAGTAGAAAATAGCCAGACAGTTTAAAATAATCATATAAATAATAATAGTTTAAATAGCTAAAAGAAAATCAATCTAATTGGCCATAATTTCTAAATCCTGTGGCATTAAAACAACAGCAAAGAGAGGGCCCACTGGCTGAAAGTGCAGTGACAAGTCAGTAATGTGGGCAGGTTTCAAGGGGTAATTTTCAGCAGGGGAGGTCAAAATAATTGGACGTCTGCAGCCTCAGCCAAAGGCCTGGTGGAATAGCTCCACTTTACAGGCCCTGCAAAACAATAAGTCTTGCAGGGCCCTGATCTCAAGCAGGAGCATATTCGACCAGGGCAGGGCCAGGGTAGAAAAAGCCCTGGCCCTGGTTTAGGCTAAGCAGACATCCCTTGGGCCAGGGACAACCAGCAAATGTTGGTCTACAGAGTGCAAGGTTCTCTCGGGCACATATGGGGAGAGACGGTCCCTCAGATATGTCAGTCCCAGCCCACATATGGCTTTAAAGGTTAATACCAACACCTTGAAACAGATCTGGTACTCAGTTGGTAGCCAGTACAATTGGTGTAGCACCAACTGAATGCATGCCCGCACAGGCGTCACCATCAGCAGGCACGCTGCTGCATTTTGCACTAGCTGGAGTTTCCGGGTCAGATTCAAGGGTAAACCCGTGTAAAGTGAATTACAGTAATCTAACCTGGAAGTTACTGTTGCATGGGCCACTGTAGCTAAGTCACGGGCATAGGGAACCAGTTGCCTGATCTGCTGAAGATGATAAAAGGCAGACCTGGCAACAGTGGTGACCTGTGCCTCCATTGAAAGCGAGGCGTCCAAGATCGCCCCCTAAGCTCCTTATCCTCGACACCGGCATCGATGGTGCCCTGTCCAAGGCTAGGAGGCTGATTCCTGATTTGATGTAGATTTGATACTATTACACTTGGACTCAGTAAAGGCTAGAAGTGACTAGTTTACTACAGAAAATAAATGTAAATTAATTATGTAAATTCATTTTACTTTGCCAGTTCTTCAGTAGTTAGAAGTGGACCACACCCTCACTGATTGGATTGCTTATGTTTTGACTTGGTCTTGTTTTCCTTTCTGCTCAGCGATGTAATCATGCAGCACACCTGTGTCTTCGAATTTTAGGTCTTCTGGTCTTCCATGTAATAACTCCATCCCCACTTGCCCTCCTTCTGTTTGCAACCTTGTGTGTATATACGTAGTGTGTTAACACTTCATTCATCTTATGAAATGGACTGATGCTTCCAAAACTTAATGCGACTTCAGAGTAAATGTGTTTAAGATTTGGCTGTAAGGATCCTGTAGAGCAATAATTCTAAATGACAGGTCAGCTATTTCAGGTATTTCGACATAGGTACCTGTCCGTAAATGTATGCAATGCTACTCATAAATGGAATGCAAACTCTACATATATGAAGATTTATGAGATGTATAATGATACCCTGGGCTTGACTGAGTCAGGAACATAGTATCAGACATATAATTTAATGTACTTTCTCAGTCCAACATGAAGTACACTTTTATTTCAAGTATGCTTTAGAGTATTTTCATGAGAGACACAAATAATGCATTTTATTTCTCACATTGATTAATTTTTAAATTTATGATCTGCATGGTACACAGGAAACCTCCATTTTTATAAAAGTATTTGATATACGTATTTCTGTTATCAGAAGCACTCTTAAGGACATTTTCTTCCTATGTTATTTTTTATGCAGTTCCTGTAAACTAAACTGTGCAGACAACATTATCATCTTTCAAATTTCACATGAGATCTAAAAATTAAACTGAGTTTGTCCATCATGTCTAGCAACTCAGATCTTGCAGAGCAATTTAATATTGTTAATGTCATTGAACAAATTCAGTAGAATCCATCAGCTTTTTTCTTTCATAACAATGTCTCTGTAGTGCTAACCAAACAATGTTTTCAAAAAAGCATTTAAGGCTACAATCTTTTCTTTTTTTAAAGAATCCTTACTTTATCATCGTTTCATGGGAATCAATTTGATTAATCTATAGAGAGCAACTTAAGTACTCTGCTAATCAATGGAAGCTTGGAGTCAGAACTGAATTTTACTCTATAACCTAAAACTTTGTATTCAGACATACTTTTACTTAAGCCATGTAAATGTTGCTCTTTCAGCTGCATAACTTCAAAAATATTCTTCAGGCACTTGGAAATTTGCAGCACCTTGGACATTTACATTTTCTGTTGGAGAAGCCTTTGTCCCTTATCATAAATGTGGTTCTTCATACCAAAATATCTTTCAGCCTCCAAAATTCTGAGAAGCATGCATTGGTTCCTGTCAAGATATATAATGTAAATTGTAGCTTGCACTGTTTCTGGTGGCATGAAAATGCACCTTTACCATGACCACCAAAGAGTTTGCCTTTTTCCACACTGCTGTACACCGAGTCACTATTTTCATATAACTCCAAGATCTCTTTCAGTGTTGATCTCAGCTACAGTTACTATATTTTGAAAAGCAAAAAAGAGGACATATTTCCTGACGGACTACTTCAAACAAGTTATCACCATGATAAATCTAATTTTAAATGCCCCTAGTATTTAAGCTGTGATAATTGCTACTAACTACGAACATTCCTACCCTTCTAACCTCAAAAAAGGACATTTTCATCAGTTTTTTAAAAAGAGCTCAAAAGAGAACAAACACCAGAAAAAAAGAGGACATCTGGTAACCCTATTTCAACCAGTTCAGAACCTATCAGCATATATATAAATTTAGGATTTTTTGTTCCAATGTGCATCATCTTACCCTTACCAATACTGAACTTCATTTACCATATTGTTGCCCACTTATGCACACGGAAGCTTATATCTTGAATAAAACTTTGTTGGTCTTAAATGCCACTGGACTCAAATTTTGTTCTGCTGCTTCAGACCAGTACAGCTACCCACCAAAGTCTAGATAGATCTTCCTGTAGCTCTTCACAATCCACTTTGGTTTTCACCATCGTTTTCACTATCATTTAATTTCTAACACTATACTAGGCCCTAATTTCCAGCTGCCAGAAATTTGGGCCACCATCATGTTGACTTGGCTGTTTAAACCTAGTAGTCGCTATCATACAACAGAACATAAGAACATAAGAGACGCCAATGTTAGATCATGCCAAAGGCCCATCCAGTCCAACACTCTGTCACACAGTGGCCAAAAATACCAGGTGCCATCAGAAGGTCCACCAGTGGGGCCAGGACATTAGAAGTCCTCCCACTGTTGATTCCCCCAAGCACCAAGAAGAAGGTTTTGCACCATTCAGTGGTCAGCTGTGAAAGACAAACAAAGGGTTAAGACCAGCAAATACCTTTTGGGTAATTAGTGGGAGAGGGAAGGGACAACAGGAAAAGGCCATGCCTAGAAAATATGTGGGCTGAGTGAGGAACAATTCCAGGTCTGTGAAAAAAGGAGGACAGGTCAGGTCACTCAACCTCAGAACCAACCATGATTCCACTGCTTTTTTTTTTTTTTTAAGCCTCTGGAGGGGATTTTTTATTGATTTTTAATAGACTACAAAACTACAACGAAAAAATAAGGAAGGGGAAACTACAACTAAGAAGAAAGAAAAGTTAACCACTACTAACTAAAACCCCAAGAATGGGAGATCATAACAATAGCTTGTTTCAGTATTAGTCAAAAATTGCTAGTATTACATTGAACATAGTCAAATAAGTCATTATATTTCTTTTTTAACAATTCAATAAACTGTTTTAAGAGAATCTCAAGAGCATCTTGTATAATAAAAAGTTTTCAGGCACACTTCAGAGTCCTTCAGCCTTCACTTTGCTTTATCTTTTCTAATCCTCAATTTATATTCTCGCCTGGGGGCCACCGCCCCCTCTGAAGCAGAGTCCTTGTCCGAGAACACAGAGTCCAGTTTGCCATTAGATTTGCTGTCCTCTTCTTTAGCGTTCTCAGCTGTCTCACCCAGTTGCAGTCTCAGGAACGCACGTGCTTTATAAACAGAGTCAATCTTTTTTATCGTGTAATCTGAAAAAGACGCCCTCTGGAATCCGCCATTTGTAGGAAATGCTGTTTATTTGTAAAAAGATAATTAAGTCTTTATACTTCTTCTTCTTCTGTCTTATTTCAAATGGAATATCTTTTTAAAATCCTGATGGTGTTGTCACCCATTTTCAGGGGTGTTCCCGAAGTTACTTTTAGGATTAAATCCCTCACGTGCCTCTTCAAGAATCTAACTACTATCTCCCCAGGCAGATTGTTTTTCTTGATATACATGGGATAGGTCCTGTGGACCACATCCATTTCACTTGTAAGATAATCCGCTTTCAAATCTGCAACTGGGGCTAATGCCTCACTCAAAAGTTGCTTTAGATTCTCACCTTTTACTTCCAGGACCCCCTAGAAGTGGAGGACCAGATTCACTTTTTCCATTTGCAGTTGTAAAAGTTATGATTTGTCCGAAGCTTGCTTTTTCTCCAGCATTTGCACCTTTTTCTTGACTTTTTTGGAATCGGCGTCTATTTTCTTCATTTTCTCAGCAGTTTGCTCCATTTGGTTTGAAATTTCAGTCAGTTGGAGCTGCTGGGTTGTTAGGTTCTGATTCAAAGTTATCAACTGCTGATTGATGTTAGTCATTTGGTCCAGCAGAGGGCGCAAAGAGTCTGCCAAAAGTCTAGAGAACTCAGTGACCTCTTCCGTTCGCGGGCTCGTGCTTGCAGCTAGTTTCACTTTTGCTAGCTTGTCTTTCTCTGTCCTTCTCCCCACCATCTTTTTGGATTATTTACTTTTTTTCACACTTGCTAAAGTCTCTAAAAATCGCCCTTACGTCTATCTGTGCTCTGGTAAGTCTCTCAAAACAGATTTTAATGCTTTTACTTCCGCTCCCCTCCTTGATAATTCGCTTTCAGTTTGTGCGTGTGGGAGGGGCTTGTCTTGTCTCACTTGTCTTTCTCCGTCCTTCTCCCCACCATCTTTTTGGATTATTTACTTTTTTTCACACTTGCTAAAGTCTCTAAAAATCGCCCTTACGTCTATCTGTGCTCTGGTAAGTCTCTCAAATCAGATTTTAACGCTTTTACTTCTGCACCCCTCCTTGATAATTCGCTTTCAGTTTGTGTGTGTGGGAGGGGCCCCTCCCTCCCTCCCTTTTCTCGCCGCTTCTGGGAGGGGTGCTTTCTTTTTAAATTCCCATCATTCGCTTTAACTTGACTCACTGTTAATTGTTGGTCGTACGACCTCGCTCAGAATACGTTTCAAACGCTCGATCTCCGACGCTTGTCCCAGTCAGCGGCACTAGTTCCATTTGGACACACAGCGGCGGGACCGTCGGGGTGGAAGAGCGCCTCAATTCCCCAGCAACGCACTGACAAAGAGGCCACCCTTCAAAAGCCCCATGGCTAGGAGCCTTTCACCAAGGCTCCGGGGGGGCGGCGAACCAGTCGCCCCCCTCCTGTCTGCTGGTGCGCAGATCACATCCCTGGAGCGTCCGGGAGATGCATCTGCTAGCGATTCCACCCATGATTCCACTGTTAACTGTTACTTAGAGGGAGTTCACACATATTCCATTTTAGACGGGCTTTTCATTTATATGTCATGATAAGACAAAGTGAGAACAAGTCACTAAGTAAAACCCAGCAGAATTGGGTTGATTACCTATAACCCTTTCAGGTGACCTCCAAGTGTGGTATAATCTCTTCAGTGATACCCCAGGACACTGCATTCCATTGGCAATCCATTTTAATACTCTTTATTTTGATTTCCCAGTGGTGGCTGGTATCCAGCAGACAATAGTGGCTGCATCTAGTTTTCAGGACTGTTACAGACAAACTTCTGTTTTATAACAGTCATAAATATAGCTTATTGCTGGTTTTGCATGTTCTTGCTGCTCCTTTTTCCTCTTCACATACCACATGCTTGAAGGCTTCCAATTCATCCTGACATCTGAAGGAAGGCACCTGGATATCCTGGAGTCTGTATATACTGGAATTCTAAGCCACCTTTCAGACCCCATTCATAATTGTGGTTTGTGGGAAGAACTAATGCTAGTTTGCTTAGGTGCCCGTATTGGGACATCACGGCAAACTGGAGTTTGATTTAAGGTTTCCCAACGTTGAAGTCTTCAGCTGTGCTCTGTGTGATGGAGGGGCAAACAGCAAGAGTAGTGCATGAGCACACCATACAAGCTGTGTTTGTGCCTGTCATGGACAAATCTCTGCTGAGATGTTTGAATGCAGCCACTTTAGTATTCAGTTGAATACCAGCCTTCACTAGGAACCTTCAAGATAAAAGCATCACAATGGGTAATGCTTGATATGGCAAATGGCATGCAATGCCTCAGGGTTTCATCAAAGGCATATCAGTATCTGTTTCCCTCCCACTACTCCCACACAGGGCTGCAAACAGGATTAAAACAACTGGCATCTCTTTTCATGCAATAATAATCTTGCAGTCCACACCCATATGACTGTAGAAAAAAACCAGATTTACATAGCAATGCAGATGAACATGTACAGATATATATGTCTTATGAGTTTAATTCCACACCCAGAATTTGCTGTAGTAGTTAAAAAGTGCAACAATTGCACTTCTGAGGAAGTGCGCTTGCACCCAAAAGCTTATATTCTGAATAAATCTTTGTTGGTCTTAAAGGTGCCTGTGCTGCCCTCAGTCAGCGTTTAACTGTAGTTAAGTAGAACTGCCATATATCTTTAAGAGCAGTTGCCCCTGGGAATTGAAGTCTTTAGTTAGGCATCCCAAAGCATCCCTGTGCCTGGCTGATTAACAGTCATTTCCTGCACCCAGAGGCGTGAGGATTTGAGTTTACAGCTCTCTTCCTGTTTCTTTGTCTACTCTTTAAACGGCAAGGGGGTGGGAGCCGCAATCTTTTTCACCATGAGCCAGTGAACTGAATTAGATTACAAAGATGTGAATTTCATTCAGCTTTGATTGTAAAGAAATCTTCTGAATGCATGTGGAGCTTAATAAAAAATGATTTAATTCTACTTTACTCTGGCCGTGCGTTGAATCACGTCCAGAAGGCGCTGTTGAATCTTGACTTAGCGTCAGACGGAACAGTGCCACTGGACTCAAACTTTGTTCTGCTGCTTCAGACCAACACGGCTACCCCACCTGAATCTAGCTTCTTACATAGATAAATCCACCAAGATATTAAATATCTCCACAGCAGGAAGCATTGCCATGGGTCTCTTGTGTTATGTGATGAGCAAACAGCAGCCACCTCTTAAATTGTGATACCAAAAAGTGAAAGAGAACAGACCCATCCTGCTCTATACAGGCGTTCCTAATGCCCCTTCCTGTGTTTGCCTCTTAAAAAGGCAGCACATTTGGAAGGAAGCCTCTCACTGAGGACAGTGGCTGCTGATCCCCAAACCAGTGATAGGTAATTATGCTTCAATATCCTCCTTCCAGCTATCTTCTTTTGGCTTGGGTGCCCCCTCTGCTTACTTGCCCTTGTGACACAGCACTGTGCTCTTTTTTTGTAAAATAAACATGGATATTGGGTCCAAGTTTCCATTCCTTCACCCCTTCAGCATAATACAGAGAGCCACTCTACTTCACTGCATTGGCATATTCTAGTAGTGGCAGTGGTCCTCTTACCAAGGGGCTAGAACATGGCTTGAGGAAGGATTCTTGGAGCTAGGTTTGCCAACTCTGGCTTAGGAAATTCCTGGAGATTTGGGAGTGGGGTTTAGGGAAGACAGGGACCTCAGCAGGGTATATGGTCATAGAGTCCACCCACTGAAGTTGCCATTTCCTCCAGGAGAATTGATCTCTGTAGTTTGGAGATAGGGTTGCCTTTCACCTGCTGGCAGGGTATAAATAGGACAGTCCCGGAGTGTCCCCCCCATCCCCTCCAAAAAGTGATGTCACATGCAACATGCCTGCGTCACTCAGAAGTGATCTCAGCACATCAGCAATGTCGGGGGCAACGTTCTGGATTATGGGCAAAATTCTATGGTAAAATCGGCACCAAACCATAGTTTTGCCCAAAATCCAGAGTGTCACCTCCAACGTTGCCAACACGCCAACAACACTTCTAAGTGACACATTGCTGTTTTGGAGGGATGCCCTCCCACTGGCCAGCTGGCCAGAAGCAGGCAGGAGCCCGCAAAATCAGGGGATCCCTGCCCCCTACTGGGCAAATGGCCACTCTATTTGGAGATCAGTTGTAATCCAGGAAGAACTCCAGGCCCAACCCAGAGGATAGCAACCCTACTTGGGATTGTTTGTAGCTGCTTTGAGGATTAATAGTTACAGCAGCCACTAGTGCCTTCTTTCTATATCTTTACCCTAGGCCTGGATCATGCATAAGAACAGCTAGTTTGTAAAATGTACTTCACCACTTCACCACTTCATGTACTTCACCACTTCAGAAAGCAGGGGAATGACCATGGAGGATCATATTTTGGAAACTTTCATATGTTAAAATCTTTCTGCCAATTAAAAAATGGTACAGCAGGCAAAGACAGAGTGTGGTATCCATGTGTGCTAGTTTTCTATTTGCTTAGAGGTTTTATTGAATGCAAAGGAACACTCAAAACTGAAATCTACTATCTATAGAATGAGGTGGGGTAGTCCATTCTGCCACTTCAAGGTTCTGCAACCTTACTACCAGCTTGCTTTCCTGTGTGTGTGTGTGTGTGTGTGTGTGTGTGTGTGAACCACCTCTTATTAAAAAGACTGAAATACTATAGATAAAATACTACAGTTGCAATACCAGTTTGGCTGGAATTCTACTTTTCTCTATCATATATGGCAGAATTGTTACTGCAGCCTTGACTAATGTATTGTGATTTTTTCCCTACTATCCCTACAATTCTGCACATTTTAGAGTAATTTACATCTGAGAAACAATGGCAAGCTGAGAACAGCATAGCATTCTGAAAGGACTTTAATCAAAGAGCTCTAGTTAGGCAGCATTTTACATCTATTTTGCATGGGTGTAAAATAATTATATAAGGCATGTCGTTTTGAGGATCACAGTACTTGCTTCTTATAAAATCGTTTTTAAAAGCATGAAATCAATGGGAGTTTTGTCTGAATAAAACCTCAGAATCTGGCACAAAGACAGGATTTGGCAAGAAACTATTCATTATTAGTTCTTGCTGTGACATTACATGTAATACAAAGAGTACAAAAATATGCAAAATATGATAGGGGTTTCTTTTTCTACTGCACTATAGAACCAAAAAAGCAACTATGCTGCCTTTATTTTCTATGGATAAGAGTGCTTCACTTCCCAGGGTTGTGGCTTTGGGAACTGCTGTTATATAAAAGGCACTGATTAAAAAGAGAAAACAATAAAATGAACAATAAATTCATAGGTTCACAGTGTTTATGGTATGCCCTAACTTTGGGCATAAACTCACAACATTGTTGAAGTAAATTAACGGTATGTAATATGCAATAACTCTATCTTCCAAAAGTGTACTGTTCTCAAGCATAGTTCATCAGCAAACTGACTTTGATCCCCAAAATGATAAGTGTTGCATCTATCTGAATAGTTACTTTAATGTAGAAACCACTAGGTGGGACCTGGGGATCCCCTGGAATTCCAGCTCATCTCCAGACTACAGAGATCAGTTCCCCTGGAGAAAATGGAAGGTGGACTCTATGACATTGTACCCCACTGAGGTCCCTGCCCTCCCCAGGCTCCAACCCCAAATCTGCAGGAGTCTCCCAACCTGGATCTGGCAACCCTACCCCCCCATCCCTGCTAGTGGCCGGGGGGGGTAGGGTTGTCAGGGGGGACCTGACAATTCTATCTTGCACATAGGACAACAGTGCTTATTATCTTTCTCTGGATACATAGAAGTGTTTTTAAATGGAGAACTTCAGCCAGTCCCCTTCTCTCACCTTTTTTATCACTAGCTGCTTCAGCTTCTTCTTTGTCACAACTGTTCAAGGTACAGGATTCCTGACCTCCTTTGTATCTGCTTGCCCTATAAAATAATGCAGATTAACAGTGGCATTTTAAACAGAATTACACCCTTCTAAATCTACAGAAGTTAATGAGTTTAGAAGGATATAACTCTGCTTAGAATGTAACTTTATGATATTATAAATGGGGGTCAGTATATCTGAGTATTACCCAATCACCCAAGGAGGGAGTAGGTGAAGAACCATTGTCAGCTGCAAGAGCATGTGCCTGCCCCTACTTTTCTATTTAGATTACAGGTCTGCACAGGCACAGAATCACATAAATTGCACCACACATGTCTCACCATGGACTTACTTGGTGATGGTGGCCAAGAAGGTCAGTGCCAGAGCCTTCCCAAAGATATTGGGTGCTCCAGGCTAGGACAGGTTGGCCCCCCACATACACTGCAGAGAGGCAGGAATAAGAATAAGAATAAGAGATTGGATTTATACCCCGCCTTTCACTACCCAAGGGAGTCTCAGAGCGGCTTACAAACTCCTTTCTCTTCCTCTCCTCACAACAGACACCCTGTGAGGTAGGTGGGGCTGAGAGAGCTCTGAGAGAAACTGCTCTTTGTCAAGAACAGCTGTTCCAGAACTATGGCTTGCCCAAGGTCATCCAGCAGGTGCAAGTGGAGGAATGGGGAATCAAACCCAGTTCTCCCAGATTAGAGTCTGCGCACTTAATCACTACACCAGACTGATGCTGCTTGCCTGCCTTGCTCCCACCCCCAACTATGAGGAAGGGAAGGAGGAGAGGCCTCACTGGGGTGCCTCGCGGGGCTGCCACTAGCTGAGACAGACCCCCCACACACACCATAGTTGGGTAGGGTGATGGTGACAGAGTTGGTTGGTACCCCTTCATCTCCGGCATTCTAGACTATCACCTCTGTGTGCCTAATGGAGAAGCTGGCCCTGGTCAGTGTACAACTCTATCAAGGCTGCAGTTGAATAGATGGAAGAATAGATGGGAAGTGAAGAAGTTAAATGAACATTTAACAATACTGAAAATTCAATGAACTATCCACAGTCAGACAAATTTTGCATTGTCTGATAATGATTTTTTAAAAAACCTGGAAGACTCAGTGCTTAAGACACGTACGTATCTCTTGATTGATTTGATTTTTTGCATGCATCTTATACAATCTTATACAAAGGAGAATTTTGAGGAGAATTTTTCGATGCACATTTATTTCAGCACTAAGAGAGATTTTTGTCAAATTCATCCTGCTTATATCATTAAGGAATCTGGCCTCAGTCTTCTCATGAGTTAACAGTGCCATCATAAGCAGAGTTACATAATCTATAGACGTGCTCAGAAGAATGTACTTCTGCTTAAATGGCACTGTAAATTACATTACCTTTGGTTGAGAAGAATGAGGAACCTTCTGTCTTCGGTCAAAATCCATATAATGGATATTATAGACTGAGGCCTCTAGTAGAGTTGCCTGCTCCGGTTAGGGAAATACATGGAGATTTGGGGGGGAGGCAGAGCCTGAGGAGGGGTTTGGTTTGAGAGTGGAGGGAACTCATTAGGTTATAATGTCATAGAATCCACCATCTAAAGTAGCCATTTTCTCCAGGGGAAGTGATCTCTGTAGTCTGGAGATCAGTAGTAATTCTGGGAGATCTCCAGGCCACACCCTAGCCTTTAGCCCTGATCCATCTAAAGGTAGTCAAATTCAACTCCCATCTAAATGCCACTTAAGTTAGTTATGACTATAAGCAGGGGTCATTTCGTAGAAAAAGAGGTGCAGGAGCTCATTAGCATAACTCATTAGCATAATATTGGCATATGCCACACCCCCTGACATCACTGGAAGTGTGTCAGAGGGAAACACCCACCGCTCAGGCTCCACTGAACTGTTTTGGATTGCTAGCTATTGTGGGGGTGGGGAATGCGCAGATCTGCCCTCACAGGAGGGAGAGCTTGTACCTGAAGGCCGGGGGGGGGCCTCTGCAACTTACCTGGCTGCTTCTTGCTCCTCATGGCCCAACTGAGGGCTGCTGGGAGCAGGGGGCGGGGCTTGTTGCATGTGCCCACCCCCTGGGCTCCTTACTGCCAGAGCTCCGCTCCTGTGCGCTCCTGCAGGAAATGACCCCTGGTTATGAGTAACTTGTTCAAGTGTTTTCAGTTATCTCAAAAAATGTTAACTAGATTATGTTAATCTATATATCTGTTTCTCAAGTGCGGGCAGATCTGCGGATATCTAAATCTGTGGTTTGGTCCCACACTGATAAAAAGAAGATTTTTAGCCAACCTTGAGGTCTGCAACCCTAGGTTTGCAGAAAAATCTTTTTTTTTTAATACATGGGAGGCAAACAAGGCATTTAACAGCTGTTGATATACTTTTGGCAGTGGTGAGGGGGGCAAGAGCCATGGTGGACCTGGGAGGGAGACTGAGAGCCACAATGGGCTTGCCAGCAACAGCTGCAATAGTTGAGGGAATTCAGGAGTACAGAGAGCCCAGTGCTGGAGGCCAGGAACCATGCTGGCATTGATGGGGAGGGGGTGGAAGCAGCACCAAGCAACTGTGGCAGCTGTGAATGTGGAGGTGTTTAGCAAACTGCAGTGGGCCCAGCAGTGAAGATCAGAAGCCATGTCAGCTCACCAGTATTGACCGGGTGGGGGGGGAGATAGGAGTAATGCTGAGCTCACTGGCAGCAGCTCGTGGTGGAGGTACACTGAGCTTACTGGCAGCAGTAGCAGATGGAGGGGTTTGGGGAGTCTCAGCAGGCCCAGTGGCAAAGACCAGGTGCCATGCAGGGCTAGCCAGCGTTGAGGGTGGGGGTGGGCAGCAATGCAGCAGGCCTTGTGGTGGAGTCCAGGAGTTGTAGTGAGCTTGCTTGCAGCTGCAGTGTGGGGGGGGAGCAGCTACCGCTGTTGCGATACTCACAGGGGGATCCCTTCCCTATTGTAGCTTTAAGCCTTCCATTGTCACTGCCAGGGCTCCATTGCAACTCCTGCTTTAAATTAAATTTAAATTAAAGCTGACAGATAGACCTTTGGGGGGCAGGAGCTGTGATACTCTCAGGGGGGATCCTTCCCCCCCTCTCAGTTTTAATTTAAGTTTAACTTAAAGTGGGAGCTGCAACAGAGCTCTAGCAGCAACAGCAGGAAGAGGTTAAAGCTAGAAGGGGGAAGGGATTCCCCCCCCCCCGGTGAATATTGTGGGTCACCACTTGTAACTACATAACAATTATATGTGTTTGTGTGTGTAAATGTTTAACAGTGTTTAAGAAAATGAAATTTGTGACTACATTTACGATTAAATAAATTTTTACTTAGGGTTTTGGTCAGCCTCTGAGTGTGATTCAAGCACAAATTTAAATGAAAATTTATTAGTTTTCTTTCCTGAACTTCATTTCTGAATACCTGCTCAGTATCCCAGCAACACTGAACTGTCAGTGGGATTAAAAACAAATAAACAAAATTTATTCTGAGCCTAATCTTCTATTCCAAAATACTGAGAAAAATTAATAAAGACAGAAATTCAGCCTGGTCCTTGAGATTAACTTTTGAATTATCTCTAATTATGCACAAAATCAGTTATTTCTTCTGTCCAAACTGTTTTACCATGTTACAGTGACATCTGCTGAAAGAAAATGGAAGGTGCACAAGTGATTTAACTGGGATATGAACAGAAAGTTTCATTCTTTAAAGTGTTATATAACTTTGCTTTACTATAGTTGTTATAGCTGTTACCCCACCACCACCACACACACTTTATTTATTCCCATTCATTGAAATGGAAAACATTCTCCTTCCTGCAACTCTTGCTTTTTGTTTTCTATCCAACTGGGATCAAATTCTCTCTCTCTCTCTCTCTCTCTCTCTCTCTCTCTCTCTCACACACACACACACACACACACACACACACACACACCTGTCAACTTTTAGGCAGATAAAGGAGAATGTGTTCATTTTATAGGCAAATTGACCTGACTTACTTACACAGAAGCCAGAGGTTAGGTATGAATTGGACAAAGTTAGTTTTCCCCCTCCTTTCCTGGTATTCAGAATTGTTGGGGGCAAGAAGGCTATTTTTAAACAAACTTTGAATGTGTGGATCCTGGTATGTAAAGGGCCATCAAGCCATCGCCGACTTTTGGCAACCCCATAGGGTTTTCAAGGCAAGTGATTAAGCAGAGGTGGTTTGCCAGTACTTTCCTCTGAAAGGCTTTTCTTGGTGGACTCCCATCCAAGTACCGACCTTTCTTAGGGATCTGACAAGATCACACTATACTATACTATTCACATTCCGCGTGTGGCTAGGGAGAGCTTAATTTCTCTCCCTCCTGCACTTTATATCACAGAATTCATATGGGCCACTTTTCAGCTTTGATCCTATGTTGGTATGCATGAAAAACAGGAAATTCTAAATGTGCAAGAAGATGGCAAGTGGCATGTTTCTAACATGGAAAAAAGAGAAAGGTTTAAATGTGCTTTTGTCAGGTTATGTGATTTCTTTCTTTATTTGCCTGAGGTAAGTTCTGAACTGACAGCTTTACATTTACATATATAGGCTGCATTTAGACATATCAACAGACCTGAGAATGGATCTTAGAAGTCCTCAGGCTGGTGCTTTCTATACCACCTCCTCCTTCCCTTGCATGTGACTTGGGAACTGAATACATCCTGGTTTTTAACAAAGTAACAAAGTAAGGTTCATTCAAACCACAAACTCTTTGTTTCTTCCTGCACTTAAGAACTCCAGAGAGGAACAGACCAAGACTTACTCTCATGACAGCAAGCCATGGTATGGCACCTATCGCTAGCCAATTAGTTGTTATGTCTGAAGGCAGCCAGTGACTGCTCTACCAGATGGTCACAGGAGTGTATTGATCAGCTGTGATCCTGTGTATTCTAAGCCTTGGAATGGAGTTATATAAATGTTTTTCTCCTCCAAATGGCCATGGGAATACAAGGGAGATTTTTAAATGAGCTTGGCTTTCAGATGCAGGTTACTTCAAAGAACAAATTGTATTCAGACTGAAGGTTTCCCCTTCCACATTTGCCCTTAGAAAGAGACTCAATTTATTTTAAGTCAATATTTTGTAGCATGTACTAGAGATATTCTTTTTCGATCTTCATATAGTTTAGCTCAGCCTGTGTCAGTGCTTTAACAGCACAAGCAATAGTTTGTTTCTGCCGAAACAGGCACGTTCCTAAGCCATCTTTGGATGTGTCTGCCCGCATTTCCAGCTGTTCTCTGGTATCAAAACACTGGAGTACAGAAACGGTTGTGATGGCCTGTTAGAGGTTGTCCGAGGCTTTCTACTGCTCATGTCCCCATTGCCAGGAGTGCAGCCAAACAATTAATTTGGAATGTATTGTGCCAGGGTACCGTGTAGTCTCTAGGTGTCTCTGAAGATCTTTCTGGTCCTTGGGTGGGGGCATCTGATAGCCTCCACTTTGTCTTCATCAAGCCTGGTGCCACCTTTGGTAAAAACATGGTTTATGTACTTGACACTTTCCACAAAGAACTGGATACTGTCCTTATTAAACTTTACACCCCTTTGTCAAGTTTTGTTAAAAACAAAGTTCACGATGCTGTCATGTTTTTCCTTGGACGTCTGCAATGATGTGGACCCCTGCAATGTAACCAAAGCTCTTGTGATTTGTTTTATGAAATAGAATCATAGAGTTGGAAGGGACCTCCTGGGTCATGTAGTCCAACCCCCCGAACAATGCAGGAAATTCACAAATACCTCTCCTCCCACCCCCAGTGACTCCTGTCCCATGACCAGAAGATGACAAAAAAACCTCCAGGGTCCCCAGCCAAACTGACCTGGAGAAACATTGCTTCCTGACCCCAAAGAAGTGATCAGCATTTCCCTGGGCATGTAAGAAAGGGTTACAAGAACTGAGCACTGATGCAGTACTTCACTTGCTGACCATATGCCAAAAGAAAGTATGTTAAAATGATACCTGCCCCACAGGGTGTTAAATGTACACACTTCTGCTGATTCTTTAGATAGTTTTACCTGCCAGTAACCTTTTTCATTAAGTATTACAAACAAATTCTTCCCTGTTCAACTCTTCCTGACACCCTCAGCAGTAGGGAAGAAGCAGATGGAAAAGTGTGCTGATGTTGTTGCTTTCCCAACCAGAGAAAAAGTGCATGTGGGAATGCTTGACCTACATGGATCATAGAATGCTGTTTTATTTAAGAAGTCTTAAAGGACTTTTCATACTTTCTGTATTTGTGCTCAAAGTTCTTATGGATATCATTGTATGGTAGTATTTTATTCCATCAGCCATAGAAAGTCCGTACAGAAACTTACATAAATATTGTATAATTCAAAATAGATAAACTGATGAAGGAAAAAAATATATACCTATTACAGAACTCCGGACAACAGGATTCAGTGATTAATCCTAATGGAGACTCATAAAAGAAATGGTAATTAAAATAGTCTAAAATTATTGCTGAAGAGAATAAATGACCTGTAAACTAGAACAGCTAATTTCTTAGCTTCTTTTTCCCCCTCCAATCCTTTCTTAGACTATGTATTAGTCATTTTAGCATCACTTATTACTAATGCAAATGTAGCTACAGAAGCCAGCTATGAATATACTCATCCTAACTCAAGCCACTTGGGATCGTTGAGCACATATTACCAGAGCAACAGCCATACATTATTGTGTATAGCCAAGAGGCAAATGGTTCTTTTCCACTAAGGGATTCAGAGGCATGTTTATGTCCCTTCTGTTTCCCCGGATCTGGCCAACTGCACAATGCTGCTCCACAGTTCAGCCTGAGCTGAGGTTTAGATCTAAGGTCTGCTTGTTGTCATTTTGGGGGATTCTCCAGAACAGAAAATACATAAGCATGCATTCTCTGTTTTATGACTTGTTGAATTCTTTTTTGCGAATCAACAGAGATTTCAATAAAATCTGTCTATTCCCATGTTTGAAGTAAGGAACATTGTATCCTATAGAAAATGTCTTAAAAACTATAATGAAGGGGGTGTTGAGGAGAAATATTTATTTTTTTCTGTTCTATATATCTTGCAATGTATAATAATCTTGATAGATATAATCTGTTATATAATCCCTCTTTTTGTTTTGTATCCCCTTTATATCATACTTTGCTTTCTAAAATAAAAAAATAATAACATCTGTTTATTCTCTTCACAAGCTGTGTGTTCATTGTTTCCAAATTCCTTGGTGGAAAAGAACCATTTGCTTTTTGGTAATATACACTGGATATTGTGCAGTCATTGTGCTATAGCCATCCACTGCAATTGGATTGGTTGTCCATACAGGAAAATAGAGTTATCAGTGAGTGCTATAGTGTAATGATAGCACAATATCCAACAATGAGCAGATGTAGCCTGGGTGTTAACCAGGAAACTGTGCTGTCCCGTTAAATGCTTTTCGGCAGTAAGATGGAATGCTGTTCATCTCACTTTATTATCAATAAGCAAATATTTTATAGAGGTTTTATTCAGTTCCCTCTAAGATTTCAGTTTTACCAGTTGAAAAATTATCCTTCAGTAAATAAGGAAAAGAAACTGAGGAAAAAGATTTTGTGTGAATCTTTACATCACTACTTTCTATTACATCACTAGTTTTCCTTACTATCCAAGCAATTATCTCAACTGCTATCTAATTGCTTGGATCCAGCAACGTGCAAATGGAAACATAAGTAGACTTAGCACAGTTCTGCTTGCACAAGATCTTGTCCAATACCTAGTGCTTTCCTCCAGAAATTGCTTGCACCATGTCTTTGGGATATGTATGTTTCACTTAGGACAAGGTGCTAGTGTGAGAGTTTTTTTCACACTTATGCTTACACAAGGACCCTAGTGCATGTGGAAATCTTTTGGTGGATCCAAGCCAATATGTCCTATACTGTTTAACAGTTTGAAGAGCTAGAAAGGTCTTGTGGTATACATATGGGTCACAGTCTACAGCACCATTATATGTTCTTTGACTCTTCAGAACTCAGAATTTAAAGATGCCTTACTCTGTTCTGGTCTGCAGCCATAGCACCCAGATTTATGGAATGTGCAAGAAGATCATATAGATGCTGCTGATTCAGAAGTAAGTCCTGCTGAGTTCAGTGAGACTCATTCACGGCTAACTGTACACAGGACTGCAGTCTGACAGGAGCCTGATGAGGACCTAAATCATCATCTGTAGCTGTTTCATCAGAGGCTCAGGTTTGTGTTATCCAGTACAGAGCAGAAAGAAATTATTGTAAAAGGAAAGGAAATCCAGTTGCCATAGCTCCCAGCTACTGCTCAGAATTATTTTAGACACCATTTGCACTGCTCTTTCATTCTTTCACTATGGGCTGCTTCCACTTTGTAACATGGTACAAGTGCCAGAGCAAGTGGCAGGGACCTGAATCCAAAGTGGTGCTCTGTACAGTTCAGCACAGAATCAAGATCACCAAGTAAGGTCAGTACACTTTAGAGAAAGTATCAAAACCATATCCTTGGTGCATATATACATACATACATACATACATACATACGCATATATATACACATACACACACACACACACACACACTGACTTATATGTGACAGTGATCATTAGAAACTGCTGTTAGGCCAGGATAGTGTACTAGTTAAGAGTGGTGGACTCTGATGTGGAGAACCGGGTTTGATTCCGCACTTCTCCACATGAAGCCTGCTGGGTGACTGCTTGGGCCAGTCACAGTTTTCTCAGAGCTCTCTCAGTCCCACCTACTTCATAAGGTGTCTGTTGTGGGGAGAGAAAGGGAAGGCGATTTTAAACAACTTCGAGACGCATTAAGGTAGAGAAAAGCGAGGTATAAAAACCAACTCTTCTTCTTCTGCTTGTAGGCAATCTAAGTGGTTATTACAACTTTTGAAAGGTTCTTGCACCTATCATCAACCCATATGCAGTACTTGTGCGCCAATGAAATATGGTCCAAGTAGCTGTTATATTAGCATGCGCAATGCAGACACTGTGCACATATTGGTGGGCACAGAAGAATAAAAGTCCTTTTGTTCTGTGTGTGTGTGTTTCCCCAGTTGCATAAATGTGCAGCTACATTTTAAAATCAGCCTTATTAAATTAACAATTAACTTTATTTTTGGTCAATGCACTTGACTTCTTTTAGCAAGTGATTATCCAGCAATAAATGTTGCTGTGTCTGGAGAAGATTATTCCCTTGTTTCATTCTGTTTCCTTCCTCCAGCAGAAACAGATGGAATTTTAATTTTCTCACAGTTACTACGAGCTGAGAATAACAGTTCTTAAATTAGGTCTGAGGAGGTGGCAAGATGCAAGCATTTTCTAGCTGTCTAGCGCTGAAAATATGGAAATATCCTGACATGCAAATTAATTGGGATCTCATCTAAAACTTCACCTTTGGGTAGAAAATCATAGTTTGGCTAAGAAATCAAGCAAAGGAGTTCCTGGTATGAATTTCTGAAGCCAGACTTCCGGAGAAGAACAGTAATTGTCTTGTTAGAACAGACCAAAGTCCTTCTAGTCTCCAACAATGGGCAGTGAGGTACCCCTGACAGGGAATGATAGAAAAGAATCACCAATTGTCTTCTGTTCTCAGTACCAGCTAACCAGCTAGCAACAAAGAACTGTGTTCTTTTCACTACCATTCCCTGAAAGAAAATGGTCCACAGCTTGAGGATGCTACTAGATCCATGTCTACAGGTTCAGATCTTCTTTGTGATATGTATTGCCATTCACTATCTGACTGGTGCACCAGTTAAAGCCATTCCATGACAAAGAAACGGAGCCATAGTTATCCATGCTTTAGTCACATCCAGGTTAGATTACTTCATGGGACCCCAAACGTGAATAGCTCAGCCTAGTCTGTTCTCATCAGATCTCAGAAGCTAAGCAGAGTTGACTCTAGCTAGTATTTGGGTGGGAGACCTCCAAGGGACACTAAGGTCATGAAACAGAGGCAGTCAATGGCAAATCACCTCTGAACGTCTGTTGCCTTGAAAGCCCCACAAGTGGTTCCTGTAAGTCAGCAGCAGCAACAGTCTTCATGGGGCTGCATTTGAACACTGTCTAGAAACAGCAGCAAGATAGTAAACTATAAAGGTTATGAAGAGCATATTCTGCCAGTTCATTTCTGGCACAATTCAGGGGTGCAAGTTCTTACACTTATAGTGTAATTATATGGAGATTTACTGCAGTCTAAGCCCATTGAAACCAGTGAACTTAGATTGCAGTAGTTCTGCATAGGATTTCACTGCTGAAGTTCTGAACCCCTGCTTGCTATCATATGAGCCTGCCTATCAACATGCCCTACACTGTGGGAACCCTCACCTACTAAAGAAAGGAGGGTGGCCACCACAGACAACAAAGCCTTTTCTGTTATAGTGTTCCATTTATATGATGTCCTCCCCACTGTTGTTCACATGGCACCTGATTTGTTATCTTTTAGGCACTAGATAAAAACTTTGTTTGTCCTAGCATTTTGTTTTGTGTAATTATGTTGTACTAGGAATAAGGCCCGTTGTGGAAATAAATACAACGAGATCTAGAAAGAGGCTCTGGGAGAGTGCTCTGGCTTTGGGCAAACAGTGTCAATTTGCTGTGGCGACCGCAGCAGGGTATAATGACAGAGTCCACTGTTTTCTCCAGAGGAACTGATCTCTGCTACCTGAAGAGCAGTTGTAATTTTGAGTGATCTCTAGCCATCACCTGGAGATTGGCAACAATTGTTACCCAGGACAAAATGGCTGGTTTGGAGGGTGGAGTCTATGGCATTCTACCTATCTGAGGTCCCACCCCTCCGCAAACCCCACCCTCTCCAGGCTCCACCCCTCAAATCCCCAGGAATTTGCCAGCCCAGAGTTGGCAACCCCATCTCCTTCCCAGCTAACCATCAACCTACCATTATCTGCCCCTTTGACTTTAGCTGACTTCTGCCCTCCCTTCTGCAGAGCAGTTGTAATTCCGAGTGTTCTCCAGCCCTCACCTGGAGATTGGCAACAATGGTTCCCCATGAGGGACTGACTGGTTTGGAGGGTGGAGTCTATGGCATTGTAACCTGGCACATTTTAACCTGGCACATTGTGCCACTATTAGCCGCCCTGAGCCTTCGGGGTAGGGTGGGATATAAATGTAAATATAAATAAATAAATAAATAAATAAATAAATAAATAAATATTGTACCTGTCTGAGGTCCCACCCCTCCTCAAACCTCGCCCTCTTCAGGCTCCATCCCTCAAATCTCCAGGAATTTCCCATCTGGAGTTGGCAA
>NW_015170275.1:2308229-2317624 GCF_001447785.1 Gekko japonicus | reverse complement strand
TGGAGATTGGCAACAGCTTGTTTGGAGGGTGGGGTCTATGGCATTGTATCTGTCTGAGGTCCCCCTCTTCCTCCTCCTCAGACCCCACCCTCAGCAGGCTTCATCCCTAAAATATCCTGGAAGTTTCCAACCTGGAGTTGGCAACCCTATGTCTTTTCCAGGCAACCATCAGCCTACCTTTATCTGCCTGTCTGTCTTCTGGTTTACATCCCCCCCCCCCACAACCTCTGCCAAGGGAAAGGGCAGTTTTTCCCTGCAGTGGGAACCAAAGCAGCTTACATCCTCCTCAAAATACAGCAGGTCCCATATGCAACTGACAGTCCCAACTGTCTTGCGGGGGGTGGGGGAGTTTGAGGTGTGGAATGGAGTGAAGTCCAATCAGCTTCCATATGCAAATGACCTTGAAACGCTGTCCCAATCAGAGAAGAGTGGGCTGAAGCGGCCCAGCCGTAGAAGCCCCATCCTTGCACTCAGTCTGCAGATGGTCCTCTCCTGTCAGAGGCCCAGAGCAGACTGAGCTGAACACTCTGGCCGGGGTGGTCGGGACTACACAAAGCAGCCAGCGTCTCCTACTTACAGTTCAATCTTCCAAACACTGTTGGTGTGCATTTGGAATGTTGGTCCCCACTATGCCTTTATATATAAGGGAGAGATTCCTCAGGTCTCAGGATAGTATTCCATCTATTCACACAGTGATTTCTGTGATGTTTTCTGTTGTTTTTATTTGCTACTTTAGATTTGAATTAAATTCTTCTCTTATAGGGTTTTATCTGATGTTTTATCTACTGCATTAAATAGTTTTATGTGCCATTTCTAAGTTGCTATTTATAGTTCTATTTATTGTTTTGTTGGACATGAAATTTCTGTCTCTTTATTGTTTTATTTTGTGTCACAAACATTTCCATGGAATATATGGCTTATAAATAATCTAAACAAATCAATTTAAAAGTACATTTGTTTCATGACAAGATTTTTTTAAAGAAAGCAAAAGGGATAACGGTACAACAATTATATTTACGAACACTATAAAATGTAGTATTCAAAAGCCTCTTGTAGCATATGGGGATTAATTCTGCCTGTTGCTTTTTGTACCACTTTGTTCTACAGTTAAAACAAAAAATTATTCATGGATAAATGATTCATGCTGCTTATGGTTATTCTGTGTAATAACTTCAGAATCTGAACCTTTGGACTCCTTCACACATTTACCCCACTCCTGCATGGAAGCAAGTTTCAGTATCATATACAACAAATGTAGTAATCATGTCTGACTTATGATTCATTTTTGCCCATTTGCCAATGTGATCCATAATGAATTTCTCCCCTCCTTTTGCTTTTTTTTTGGGGGGGCGGGCGGGCAGAAAGCCTAGACAAATGGCTCAACATCCTTTTCCTCTTGGTTCATTGTAACCTGCCCAGAAGTAAACACTGTCTCCAGTTTACAGCAATTTGCCATTTACAGTTTTCTCTCTGTACAAAAACACTTTTTATATAAAACACACCTGAAATATATTATTTTTCCACTGGTGTTCTTGAGGTACAAAAATACCCTGTAAGGTTCTCCCCCCCCCCCCCCAAAAAAAAGATTCAAGAAAACATTTTAAAGTTCTCTGGAGAGATACAGCCCCTCTTGATCACCCAATGATCCTTTTTGAAAACCTGAAGAACATTTATCTTGGCACAGTGATACATGGGGGGAGTAGAAAAATACTCCAGATGCAAACAGTGTTAGCAACTATTAATATTAGACATTTTACTTTCAAATTTAAGATTTTTTTGCAGTGCTTGACAAAGAAGACCCCTTGAAAAGATCTCAGCAGGATTTTGCATAGACCTCCTTAGGATAATGCTCATTGTTTTCTAATGTTTTAGGTTCAAAACATACTATTTATTTATTTATTTATTTATTGGATTTATACCCCACCCTCCCTGCTGAAGCAGGCTTTTTGTCATTTCAAACTGAAAATAAAAATTATAACATTATAAAGGAACAGAACAGTTATGAGTTTTTAATATACAAAATGGGATGGATGAATCTCAAGAGAATCTTCAGAGAATCTACTCAGTTTGCCTCATGTGGAAGTCGGTTCTCAGGCACCTGGATTTGGGTACTAGAAAACAAAATGACTTTTGCCACTACTGCAAAAGATGTGGGACTTAAAAAACCCCTCCTCAGAATGTATTTGCAATTGTACTTGGGGTAAAATTATACCCCAGATTAAGAGGGGAGGCATTCACTCTTAAACAAATAAAACCCCTTAGCAAACAAATATCATTGGACAAATAAATATTATCAATATCTGTTTTTACCCCTTTTGTTTTTATTTTTGGCAGTCTCATTTAATGTTAATAAAAAGCAAATTTACATATCTCTCCTTATTAATAAAAGCGATTTGGGGTGGCAAAGTTCTATTCACGCCAAAATCAGTTGGCTCCCTCAGCTGCCAATCAGAAAGCACTGCCTCCGTTGGCTGGCTGCATTGCTGAGTCCCGCCCATGGCAGCGGCAGTGAGTCTCTCAACCTCAGTCTGCTCTTAGCTGACTGATGGGATGGACCCTCCGGCAGGCGGAGGGTCACCGCACAAAGGCCAGGAGTGGGGCAAAAGGCCAGAAAACTTAACAAGTCTGTGGTGGCCGGGTGGAGGGGGCACGCACAGGGTACGCACATGCAGATGGCTGCCCAGGTAAGTTGGCAAGTCACTGGGAAGCACCTTGGGGGAGCTCCATCCGTCCTGCCCTGGGGCCCCAAGCCACATCGCCGCCTGCCCTCTGAGAGTGCTCACTGGGCTGCGGGGAGGTCGGGCTGGGTGGCTCAGAAGCCCCACCAGAGGCCCGTGTGAGAGAGTGGAAGATAGCAGCAGCGGCGCCTCAGCCCATAGGATGCTGCCGCCTCTTCCCGCCTAGCCGCGCCACTGAGACAGCCCCCAGCCCGCTTCCACAACTGCTCCACGGCGTACAGCGCTACCGCCCTGTTGTCCTCCAGCAAGGCGACTCTCCAGATGCTCTGTTACGGCCACCCCGCGGCCACCACAAGCCCTCACCACTGCAGAGGCACCACCACACCAACCGCCTCCTGCTCACCAACCCCACAGGTGGGAACTGGGACGCGGGCGGTGGGAGCGGTGGGCCGTGGCTCTACTCCAGTTTGGTGTAGTGCTTAAGTACGCGGACTCTAATCTGGGTGAACCGGGTTTGATTCCCCACTCCTCCACTTGCACCTGGCTGGATGACCTTGGGCAAGCCATAGTTCTGATAAGAGCTGTTCTTGAAAAAGAGCAGTTTCTGTCAAGAGTTCTCTGACCCCCACCTACCTAACAGGGTGTCTGTTATGGGGAGGGGAAGGGAAAGGGGTTTGTAAGCCGCTCTGAGACTCCTTCGGGGAGTCAAGGGCAGGGTATAAATCCAATCTCTTCTTCTCTTCTTCTACTCCGAAGTGGCCGAGGATAAAGTGGTGGCGGGGCAGCAGCTGCCACTGCGGCAGGAGGCTGCCCCTCTGCTGGCCGCTCTATCATCCTCCAGCGAGGCGCCTCTGCCGGCGCTCTGTTATGGACCCCGCGCCCACCACCACCCCACACCCAGCACAAGCCCTCACTGCTGCAGATGTGCCACTGCACCAACCACCTCCTGTTCGCTGACCTCGTGAGCGGGAACCAGGATGTGGCCGGCAGTGGGCCGCTGCTCTAACTTCTGGTGGGCCCGGATGACCAGGATGCTGCCGCCCCCCTTCTTCTGGAGAGTTTGGGGTGTGGAGCGGCTGCAGCACCTAACACCTGACCCCGGCTTCAGAGAGGGCCGACCCTGCGTCCAACCGTGGCCTGGCCATGCGCTCCACTGGAGCTGCAGGGGGGGACGGCTGATGCAAGCCCCCGCACTCTCCCAGGCCCTCTTACTAGCGACTGTTGCATTTCATTCTGCAACGGGCCTTATTCCTAGTTTTAAATAAAAGCGTGTGTAATATTTGATCATGTCTTGTGGCTCTCAAACATCTGATGTTTATTCTATGCGGCTCTAGCATTGAGCAAGTTTGGCCACCCCTGTATTATACTGTTCCTATTGCATTGTTTTTAAATATCCTCCTGCTTGAGTCTCAGTTAGAGAGGTGGACTATAAATTAACGAAGTAAATGAATAAACAAAAATGGTCATATCAACTGCCAGGGGTCCGAGGCCTCATACCAAGAGATAATCCTTGGGAGGGAGTCAGCCTACCAAGACTGAGGCTTATCGTTCTGCTGATTTAGTCATACATTGGAAACGGTTTGTTTCTGCACCTTTTTAAAAAAAATCCGTCTTCATTGCTTGCCCTTCTGTTTCTTACCCTTCATATTTCTCTGTTCTTTTTGCTTCTCTTTATGCCTGTTCTCATTTCCCCTGCTCCCTGCTATAATTATTCTCTTTCTTCTTTTTTTAAAAATTAAGAAGTAGTTTTCCTTTGGCTTTCCTTCCTTAAGAAATTTCTGCATTATTTTTACACTAAAAAAGGAAAGGGGGGGGGGATCATTTCATTGACATAAGGTATACATTACTTTTGGAAACTCTGACTTTCCTTTCTGATCTTTCTCTTCCTCTCCCCCTCCCATCTCATTTGGTTCAAAGTTCTCTTCTTTAAAAATATTCTTTGAGAACCATTCTATCCTTGACACAGAGAGTACTCCATCTTTCTGTGTCATACCTCTGAGGATGCCAGGTCCTACAATGCCAAGACCACGACCATACAACCCAGAAAATTTACAACAGCTAACCTTCTATTAATTTATCCACATTATTGTTAACGTTGTTGTTGTTGGTATTCCTTCTTTCACATAAGTATTTTTTTCTCATCAAGTCACAGTGAACTTACGACGACCCCATAGGGTTTTCAAGGCAAGAGACGTTCAGAGGTGTTTTGCCGTTGCCTGTCTCTGTGCAGCGACCCTGGTATTCCTTGATGGTTTCCTGTCCAAATAGTGACCAGGGACAACCTAGTTTAACTTCTGAGAACTGACAAGATTGTGTTAGCCTGGGCTATCCAAGTCAGGATGACATAAGTATTAATATGTGGGTCTAAAAAAGTAATATGGGAAGTGGCAATTGCATAGAAATTGTGTTATTAAATGGGATAATGAAGCCAAATGAGTCACTGAATCATAAAATTTCAGGGCATGATTGTTGACCAGTTTATATACCATTTTCATCTTGTAAGTGGGCAGCTAATTGTGGCATCATATTAGTAATCTTGAAAAATTCCTTTTAAAATGCCCACCCAAGACGTTAGGAAAAATTAGTGCTAATTTGGAGAAACTTTTGAAATTGTCTTGCAATTTGTATTATGTCATCTTAGTCTCTCAGTGAAAATGCTGGGGAAAAATTACTTAGGCGGTATGTCACCTTAGGTGGTAGAGGCAGTCGATGAAAGGACAAGGGAGACATTTAGAGTGACAGGATCATGATAAATCTGACCAGGCACAGGCTAGAAGTTGTTTTAAAGCCTGATGTTTGGCAGTGATGGTGGCAAAGAAAAAAAACAGAAATGAAGAAGCAATATTTCTCTGCCACCATTGTATCTGCATATGGAACTCTTCCTGAAGCACTGCCTACTTCCATATGAACCTACTGGACCACACTAACCATCTCTAGAGACTCTGCTTCAGGTGCCCCTTCCAGCTGAGGTTAGATGGACAGCAACCTGAGACAGGGCCTTCTGGACTGTGGCATCAAAACTTTGGAATTCCTTCCCCAGGGAGATAAATTTGTCTCCCTTTATCACTGTCTTCTACCTGCAGGTAAAAACTTCTTTGTTTTGTTTGGCATTCCCCCACTAACTCTTATTAGCCCTATTCTTTGTATGTGTTTATATGTGTTTGTCTGTATGTGTATAACGTAATTGTAAATATTTTCTATATTTGTATTTTAAACAGTGTTTTAATGTTTTAAATGTTTAATGGTTTAATGTTCACTGTCTTAGAGACCTTGGGTGAAAATACAGCATAGAAATGTTTTCAATAGATAAATATCACAGATTTGTGGAAAATCTAACATTTTCTTCCGAATTCACTGGAGTTTAAGAAAACGTGATGTGAAGTTTTATGAAAAATTTCTAAAGATCCCTAATCTTCAAAATTGTGTGCATGAGTCTACATTTGCAGTGTTTCCCATTTGTACCTCTTAATGAATTATACGTGCACCAATTTTTGTCTTCCCAGTATTCTTGGAAGACAGTTAAACAGTGCTCAAATCTCCTGCCTTCTTTTAAAGTTAGAAACAGTTGTTGTATATAGTCATATACTTTCTAGAAACACTTTTCTGCTTTATGGCTGCAATTACATATCATGTGTTAATAACCATTTCCAATGCTCTCTCTAAGCTGTGGAGTCTTATAAGCAAAAATTCTACTTTGTGAGCTACTGGCATTAAAGTTGTGAGTGAGCAATTTGGCTACTGCATAAATTAGTTTGCTCTGGAGCCATCCTTCCTGAGCTAAGACAAAAATGTGTGAGCCAGAGGCTAAAAAATGTGAGCTAGCTCACACTAACTCAGCTTAGAGGGAACACTGTTTATCACATTTTTTCCCTTAAATGGGAAGAGACTGTATATTTGCTCCTGCAAAGATAATTTATGTTTAGGCAGATCAAATATCTGAATATAGCTTGGTTTTTTGGATTCATCTGTGAGCACACAAAATGTGTACAGGGAAATCTTAACCTACATACACCACTTAGAGGGCAGTTGTGAACATTCTGAACATCAGCTCTTTGACAAGGGGGGGTTTAGGGGGTAGGGTTGCCATCTCTTTCTTGGGAAATTCCTGGAGGTTTGAAGGTGGAGCCTGGGAAAGGTGTGTTTTGGGGAGGGGAGGGACCTCAGCGGGGTACAATGCCATAGAGTCCACCCTCCAAGGCTTCCATTTTCTCCAGGAGAACTGATCTCTGTAGTTTGGAGATCAGTTGTAATTCAGAGAACTCCAGGCCTCGCCTGGAGGTTGGCAACCATAATGGAGAATTAATCTAGACACTTCTGTCCCTAATAACATTGATCAAAGTTTTCAGCAGTGGCAAATTCCTGTTTATTCTAGTGTGCAAACTGAGTGCTAGTATTTGTTATGATTTCAAAGAAAGTAGCACCATATCCATGTACACCTCTGACAACACCTAAAAGGCAAAGCAAATTAATTTTATTGTCTTCTGCTTTGATAACACTAGAAATGTATGCTGTTGGACTGAGGCAAGTAAGGATGTCACACCTGCAACTCTTTATCACTGCATGTTCATTCTTTGATAACCTGATGCCTGATGACATGATTTTTTCTACCCATGCAAAAAATTTCAGCACTCAGAGAAACTTCTCCAGTTATTACTCAATTATTGTGAAAAACAAACAGTGATACATAAAAGATGAATCTCCAAAGGCACTGAACAAGGACATTTGATCAAAAGAGGATGAAAGACAAAATCTGATTGTCTTTCAGTGGGAAATGCTTACAAGGAACATTAGTATTGAAAGCCCTGAACAATTTTCCTTTTAAAGAGAACAGCAAAACTCATAGGACTTTAATGAAAGTTTAATTGGATAAATTATACTGTAGACATTTGTTTTGCTACTTCATGTACTTCATAATCTCATCACTGTCTGCACCCTTTCAAATTCCTGGGGTTTTAGTACAGGGGTGAAATGTTAGTATGGACTGGGCAGTACAGAGGAAGCTGGTAGCTAGTGCTTTTTCTTCACTGCTAACAGAAAAATTGTATCAGCTCTCACCATGTGTTGCCTGGTATATGCTAATAATATGCAGCAATGCATATTATACTTGGGGTTGCTTTGAGTTTTCAGCTGTAAACATTATTCATGCTTATTCTTTTGAAGTTATATATATTTATGTAGAAGATGGTATTTCTCTAGTTAAGGCAAAACATGAAAGCATCATGAAAAATATATTATTAAAAACATGTAAATGTCATCCACTCATGCTTTCAGTAGGATATCTGAAACTACATTATAAAGTTTCAGCTTAATTTCTACTCTCTGCTTCTATCCCCAAAGCAGGATCAAATGTTTTTCCTTAATGTAAACAAATGGATGAACATTGTCAGGAGCTGAATTCAATTTATAGGTAATCCACATCCCTTAATGAATATCTGAACATTGACTACAATGAGATGCAGACTGTGGACAGCATCTTTTGTTGGGTATGAACTATTTGCATTCAAATAATTTGCAGTGCATCATTCCTTTCCTTCATACAGTACTTACATAAAAGATTCAAAAATAATCAGATGTGGCATGAAGGCACATTTAAAATTCAAGAAGAAAGTTTAAAGGATCTAACCGAAGCAATGATATCTGCAGAAAGTGGTAGGGCTCTTTCAACAAGAAGGGCTCTGAATCATTGCAAAGAAAATATAATGTGACCAGAAACCACCAGAACCCAGTAGGTTTCTTCAAAGTCTGGAAGAGAGCACATATGGGATTAATAATAGTACTTTGCATTTATATAGTACTTTTGAGTGATGGCAGTGTCATTCAGCAATGCTATTCAAAGTTTTAAGAGGTTTGTTACATCTAAAAGTCTCTGGGAACAAATAGTGGATTTTCTTTGCAAATAAATCACTCACACCTGATTGAACCTGGACTTCACATTAACTACAGAAGTCTTGAATGTTCTTGGGATCTCCATTGGTTATGCTTCTGTGGATATTTCAATTTATGCAACCTGACAGTGTGGAAATAATAGTCAAGAGTTCTAAGACCCATCATTTGGTTATACAGATGCTGTGTTTACTGGCTAATAAGATTTTCCAAGAAGAGATATTTGTATGGATGATGAATATTATCACTGTATCATATATTGGGAGCGGGTCCACACTTCCACCTTTAAAGAAGGCAATCTTCTAAAGGCTTCTAAAAAAACCCCAGAGTTTGATACATTAGATTTAAATAATTATCGGGCTGTGTCTAATATTCTGGAGAAGGAGGTAGATGCTCAATCAAGTATTGATTAAACCGATTGTCTAAATCCTTTTTCAATCTGGCTTTTGTCTTGTGTATGGCACCACCTTGGTCACCCTGATGGGTGATCTGTGCTGGTCCACTGACGCAAGAATACATCTCCTGGTCCTCTCAGTGGCTTTCAGTTACATCAAACATGGTATCCTTTTGGACTGCCTGGTAGGAATGTTTTAAAAAGGTAAAGGTAAAAGTTCCCTTGCTCGAAAGCCAGTGGAATCTGACTCTTGGGTTGCGGTGCTCATCTCCGTTTCAAAGCCGAAGAGCCAGCGCTGTCTGAAGACGTTTCCGTGGTCACGTGGCTGGCATGACTAAACACCAAGGCACACGAAACGCTGTTACCTTCCCACTGAAGTGGTACCTATTTATCTACTTGCAATTTCTTGCTTTCGAACTGCTAGGTTGGCAGGAGCAGGA
>NW_015170275.1:2304105-2308177 GCF_001447785.1 Gekko japonicus | reverse complement strand
AGTTCTGGAAGGTGGAATGTGAGGGCTTCTGTCCTGTCCTTTAATTATGAAACTGCTGAGAAAATAATCTGGGGATTGCATGAGAATGCAGGTGATATTTAACTCCCTCTCACTCCCTCACTCCCTTTCATTTAATTCCATGTGATAGTGGACATATTGAACTGGAGGCAGTGAGAGATTGGAACAGGCTGAAAAATTTAAAATTAATCCAGACCAAATGTGGATGGGGGTAAAATGAACTGGGCAATAGGTCTTCAGCCTGTTGTACTCTCCTTGAAAGAGCAAACTTGCAGGCTGGTAGTATTCCAAGGCTCCTGACTGAATCGTGATACCTGGGTAACAGGGGTGGCTACGAATGCTTTTGGCCAGGTTAAGCTGATTTATCAAGCATAGTCATTCTTGGAGAAGGGGGATCTTACAGTCATATATGCCTCGGTAATATCCAGGTTGAACAACTGTAATATGCCGTACATGGCCCTGCCTTTGAAGATGGTTCAGAAGTTTCAGCTGGTTCAGAACGTGGCAGCCAGAATGTTGGCGGAAGCTCACTGCAATGAGGAACTCCCGCTTTATACCAACTATAACGGCTCCCAGTTTATTTCCAGGGAGTGTGCTAGTGCTAGTTTTGACCTTTAATGGCCTTTTTTGTTTATAATAGTTCTCTAAATGAATACACCTTTGGGTCCCTTTTTTCAGGGGAAGAAAACTAAGCAGGCTGAAAACATTGACATAAATAAAGTCTTCAATGCATTTCATGTATATTTTGATCTATACAGCAACTCAGTAGTATTATTGTTATGTTGCAAATGGGGTAATGAAATTACAGTGACTTTGCTTAAGATAATCTGTTCTATCATTTAGTTGGACTAGTTTCTCTTCATCCACAAAAAAGCAAAGTCAGAGTTTACTGTTATATTTCCCATTTAGATCTGATGGTGTTGCTACTGCATTGTGAGGAAACAACCTGGAAAAGGGACATAAATAAAAAACTAAATAGTATTTAATGGAGCATGAAATTAGATGATGCTTCCACACTGGCCTTTCCCCTAATACTAACAGTTTACTCACTTATTTGTTTCTGGAAAGTCATATCCTATTATTTCCAAACTACTACATTCCCATGTACATTCCCCCCCCCCCCCCCACCCCCCATACCCCTCACTTTCCCCAGGTATGGCTAGAAACTACTTTTGGAGCTTTGTAGTGCAAACCGAATATAGGACTGCTGTCACCTTTGGAGTGGAAAAGTGTTTGGAGACAGAATTACCTTTCTCCATTTCCTTAACCAAACTTAAGTTTAGCATAGTCTAGTCCCATGTACACCTACTCCCTGTTGTACAGTGACCCGAAATTCACAGAATTGCTCAAGTTCTGCTAAAATGTTCTACTTCTGTTGCCAGTACTTAATACTTCATATTATGGTAGGCAGGCAAGACACCTGTAAAATCAACCAGGAGCATAGCTCTGCTGTGAAACGGCTGCACATCCTTTCAAATCTTTCTTTTCCTGGATCACCATAAGTTTTTCTTCTGAGAGAAGGCACTTGACAGAGAGCTTACATATATGTACGCCAGCATGCGGGTGGAGAGTGCAAGACACAGCAGTCCCGCTAGAACTAAGGAAGTGTCTGGGTCTAGTCAGCGGCTGCATGGGAGACCTCCCAGGAATCCCATGCGACATGGAAGAAAGGCAGGATGTTAATGTAGCGAAATAATGAAAATATGTGAATAGACTGGTATTAAATTATTATGAGATAACAATAGAGAACACATAAGTCCATAGAAACGTATTTTTTATTTATTTACACCCCATCTTTCTCCCCAATGGGGACCCAAAGCAGCTTACATCATTCTCCTCTCCTCCATTTTAGCCTTGTAGAAATGCCATGAGGTAGGTTAGGCCGGGAGTGTGTGACTAGCTCAAGGACCACCAACAAACTTCCATGGCAGAGTAGACATTTGAACCTGGGTGTCCCAGATCCAAGTCTGATACTCTAACAACTACCCCACACCAGCCCACTGATTTATGTACTGCACTGAATACCAGAACGGTATTTTTATGTGTCCTTTATAGTTTGCCTTTCTAACTGAAAGTCAAGGTGGATTACACAGTGCAAGACAATTCAAATTGACAGGAATGGGGCATCCAGTAAACAGTGCAATAGAGGTTTGGATTGCAGAGTTCTGAACACGAGCAGAACTATGGAAACAGAGCAGAAACCAAGCTTTAACAAAGTGTAAGCATTAACATGACAGGTTAAATGGTGCAGTAATTACACAGTGGGATCATGCACGGTAATAGACAGTACATACCGGACATAGTAGCATAGACCACAGCCTCTATCCCTTTACTAAAGCATCATTCTGAAATATTTAATTACACAGCATGCCCTGTTACCTATGTGAAAAAGGCTTCCTGAATAATTCAGTTTTGCATAGTTTGCAGAAAGGAAGAAGAGTGGGAGCCTTCCTGAATGCATGGCATGCCATTCCACAAAGGGCCACAACACAGAATGTATGTGTTCAGGCAGTTGTTGATTTTGCCCATTTGAAGGATGGCAACTGCAGAAGACCCTGCTCAGATGAGCGAAGCCATCATGGTGTGGAGCATAGGGGAGAGACGATCCTGCAGATGTGATGGACTCAGGCCATGAAGGGCTTTGTATGTGATATGATACCCATTTTCTTGAACTGAGCCAGGTAGCTGATAAGTAGCCAGTGGTGTGATTACAGAATGGGAGTGATGAGCTCCTGATAGTAACCAAGCTGTGGTGTTCTGCACCAGCCGGAGTCTCCAAGGTGACTTTGAGGGGAGACCTATACAGATTGCATTGGAGTAGTCAATGTAGTAGCAATGCAGTAGTTAATGTTAACTCAGCATTATGGTGGCAAGGATCCAGGAGGCCAGATCAGCCATGTCAAGATGTAGGGACCATTTTGGAGCTAGACTGAGTTGGTAGAAAGCATTTTTGCAGCTACATTAACTTGCTTCTCCAGCAGCAATGCTGGATCCAGCATAACCCCTAGTCTCTTAACTGAGTCAGCAAGGGTCAGCTGAACCCCATCCAAATTGGGAAGCACATTGTCTTTCAAGATCTCTGTTTTTCCAAAGAGCATCACTTCCATTTTGTCTGGGTTCAGTTTCAATTTCTTCACATGTTGTTGTTTTGGTATGCACTTCTGCACAGAATATAAAACAAATTGTTTAATATCTAAAGGAAGTCACTAAAAGAAGTGGTGCTGTTATTATGCATACATACTCTTTATTAAAAATGAATCAAAGTCTTGCTGCATCTTGAAAACTAAAAGATTTGCCATTGTAAACAAAGCTGTATCTTTCTAAAGCCACTGAAATAAATGGGGTTAGGAGGATATAAACTGTGGTTAGAATTGCATTATGAGTGAACATAAGATTTTGTAGGCTAGAGGCTATGCTTCAACCAAGCTGTTGCTTTTAGGGTACCATAAGATATAATTTGTTTTAGTCAAACAGACAAATAGTGTTATACCACATAGTTACAACATTGACTTTGATCGATTTAGAAGGATGTAATTGATCGATTTAGAAGGATGTAACTTTGCTTAGGATTGTAAAGTAACATGTCTCCCCCAATAGCCTACTTTGGAATGAATCAGAAACCTCAGGAGCATGTCTGTCCTTTCTTAATCATTGCCTGGAGAAAGCTGGATGGATGATAGCAAAGAAAGTAGAGCTGAATCTATACAAAATGGAAAAGATGAAGGTTGGAAACCTTTGATCTCTGGATATGATAATTCATGTTATGAGACCACTGTAGAGCAATCACATTCACAGTTTGGGTAAACTGCTGGAGCCCATTCCTGGACTTGCTTCTGGTGAATACTCTAATTTCAACTGTGTCCCTGTTTGGATTCTGTCTTCTATTCTTGATCTGGGGACAGCAGATTTATCTGAATGGATCTGGCCACTATCTGTTTGTTCTTCTGTAAAATCCAAGGATGTCTAATGTGAAGTCCTCTACACACATCTGCTGGTCTTGTATAAAGATACAACCCACTTCCACATGAAAAGTAGATACTGAGATATAATTCCA
>NW_015170275.1:2302127-2304094 GCF_001447785.1 Gekko japonicus | reverse complement strand
CAGTGTCTGCAGTTGACCTCTAGGTGTAATTCAAGGTACTAGGTAAAGGTTAAATCCCTCCTTGAGGGAACCCTTCTTCCCATGTGAATCCTCCCATCCATTAACACCAACAAAGAAGCGTCTCTTCAAAACCCCTAAGAGAGATATTATCTGTTAAGGCAGGGGTCAGGGTTTTTAATTGTAAACTACCTCGAACAGGTCTCTGATAAGGCAGCAAATAAATATTGTAAATAAATATTTTTTTTTTAACTGAAGTGCACTAGATCAACAGATCCAGTATAAGAAAGTCAATGTACATAACTGGTATTTTAACATTACTGATAACTGAAATGGTGATAAAGGTTCTGCAGCCCTTTGTTGGTTGTTGGGAGTCCTTTATTAGACGGTGACTTGTGAAAGCTCAACATAACTATTAAGTACCGGTAGAAGTTCCCTGTGCAATTGTGATAGTGCACTGGCATAGATCTGTGTACGATTTTCAGTTGGATTACTGGTGGTAGTGTGTTCAGCTCTATCATTTCTATATAACACCTCCAAGAAGCCCTTTAGTATGATAAATATATTTCCCTGCCATTTCCTTCACATACAAGTTATTCTAGCATCTCACCTGCCCTCTTCCAATATATCTTACATCTTAAAGATTTAATTTTCTCTTCTGAAGAACACTATGTAGTTCCCCTACTGACCTACCTTTGGCTGAGGAGGCATCGGTTGCAGATTCTTGTTAGGAAAACAGGAGCTTTTTAGTGTAACTACCCGAGTTTTGTGGAGCTTCGCTTCTTCCTCAGTGACCCACTAGGTGCCTAACATGGATTCTTTACTGTCAGAGGTTGGGTGGGGGGACATTCTGGAAAAGCGTGAAATTCATTACTGGTGGAAGGCATATGTTTATTGCAAATCGTTTAGAAGATTTTTAAAATATAAGTGAAGATTTTTGTATTGTAGATATTTTTATTGCATTGTTCGGATTATCATATTATTATTTGTTCAATCTTAAAACCCGATATCGAATCATTCCTTTATTATTTTACATTCCTGTGTCTAATTTCCACGAGCCGTTTTATACCAAAATGTGTCCGCGCGCCCGGCAAACGCGCGAGTGCCTGTCTCTGCGCGCTCGCCCGCCTGCCTAAGCGCGCTCTTCGCAGCGCTGAGCAAGTGCCCGGGAGCTGCTGCTGCCGCCGCCTGTCTGTGCGCTGTGGGTGTGGACTGCTACCCGAGCACACTCGCCCGGCGGGTCAGTAGTATGGTGGCAGCGGCGGTGGGCGAGCCGCCGCCAGCCCCCTCCGCTCCCTTGTCAGTGGGCTGCGAAGGGAGGACGCGAAGGCGGAGGGAAGCCCCCAGTGCCGCTGCCGGGCATGCGCCGCGGCGCCCCAACAGGAACATGGCGGAGGCGGCGTGAATCCAGGCGACGGGAGCAGCAGCAGCAGCGCGCAGCTGACAGACACGCGAGCCGCGCCGCCGGCGCTTTGAAGGACCGGCGCCCGCCTTCGCGCCCCACCAGCCCCTTCCCCCTGCGGTGAGTGCCGGGCCGGCGGCTCCTGAGGGGAAGGGGGTTTGCGGCGCGCCGGCGAGCGAGGGAGCCCGCCGATTTTGCCCATGAGGAAGACAAGGAGGCAAAGCCGCGCCGGCGCCGCCTCTTGCCTCCTCCCGGCTGCGGCTGCGGCGTCTCCCGGGTGGGTCCCGCGCTCTGAGGTGCGGGCGAGCCCGCCTTCCGGACGAGGGGCTCCGAGGAGGAGAGCGCGGGTTGGCAGGGACGGGGCGGCTGGTCCAGAGCCTCGCCGGCCCTCTCGTCGTAGGCGGGTCTGGCGGAGGAGGGAAGCGGCTTGGCCTTTTGCACTCGCGGCCGCCCTCCGGCCCCCCCTCCAGTTGGGGTCTCTGTCTCTCGCTCTCTTAAATGACGGACTTGCTCTCTCTCGGGAGGGGGGGGGGCGCAGATAGAGAGAGAGAGCGGTCCCCCCGGGAGG
>NW_015170275.1:2278185-2302117 GCF_001447785.1 Gekko japonicus | reverse complement strand
TTTCCCTCCCTCCATCTCCTGGACCCCCCTCCCCCGGTCCACCTTCTAGGGATCAAAAGGAGGAGGAGGAAGGGGGGGGGAGAGAGACGCGCATTCCTCTTTGGGGAGAGGCAGCAGGAACGGAGGAGGAGGTGGGGGGGATCTGAGGAAGGGCGCTAACCTTGTGTCTTAGCCGGGGGGCATGGCATGGCAGGTCTCTCTCGCTCTCTCTCCGGAAAGCCCCCAAGGAGTAGGCTAGGAAGAGAGGCAGCAAGTCCTGGTTTGCCCGGGAGTAGGGATGGAGACTCCAGCTATGTAGGTCTATAATCTTTTAAAAATATGACCTGCTTCACAGCTGGTTGCTCTTAGCCCAAACTGTGGCAGCCTCAAGAAACCTCTCTGTTTGTTGCTGATACTCCTGGTGTAACTTCAGCAAAAGAAGTAGAAGGACGGGACAAGGTTTGCAGGGCAAGCCTTAAGGTGTTCACAGGGCTCTTCACTTTGAAATGAATTTGCCTTCCCTTTATGGAGTCTCTGTATTGCCACCCACCCCCATCAGTCTTCTTGTTTTTGGGGAGGGCTGGCGCTGGCATCTTTTTGAAGTCTGTTTGACAGGAGCACAGAGAAGGACACACCTCCTCGAGCTGTAGCTTCCCCGCAGGCCGAATGTTCCCCTCCCTCTTTCTTCCTTAGCAGCAGCAGCAGCAGGAGGAGTGGCGCCTAAAATTCACTTGCTTGGGGACCGGTTGCAGCTGTCGATCTAGGGCAGGCGCTTTCAGCCTGGCAGATGGGCAGTTGAGGCGGAGACCAGCTTTGCATCTCCTCTCCAACGAATCTTTTAACATGCAGTGCCCCTTTTCTTTACAATAGAAGTTAGCAGGATATGGCCAAAAGTGTGCTGATTATGGGTGAAATACATTTAACAAAGGAATATAGCACAGCGTCTGCCTGACTTTTTCATGCCAGAACAGCTGATTTCAGCAATAGTAAACATCTTTACTTTGAAGACGTGTAGGGCTTACTTTATAAGCTAATGTGGTTAAGGCTGTAATCATATTTATACTTACCTGGTGGTGAAAAGTGCCGTCAAGTCACAGGTGACTTATGGCTACCCCGTAAGGTTTTCAAGGCAAGAGACATTCAAAGGTGGTTTGCCATTGCCTGCCTTCATGTCACAACCCTGGTATTCCTTGGAGGTCTCCAATCCAGATACTAGCCAGGACCCACGCTGCTTTGTTTCCAAGACCTGACAAGATCAGGCTAGCCTGGGCTATCCAGGGCAGGTAGGAAGCCTCATTGAATAAATGGGACTACCTTCTGAGTAAACGTGCATCCTATTGAAGATTACAACAGTGCAGACTGATTACTGTGAAGTAAGACGCTGAGCTCAGTTGGATTTGTTTCTATTTAAGTGTGTTAAACATTACAACCGTAGTTATTTAGAAGATAAGTTTCAACAGCATGCTGAAGATGGTTCCATTGCAAGTTAGACACTAGTGATAGAGCAGCTGTGCAGACTGTTGTAGAGTATATGGTTTGAAAGTTTAGGATATAGATGAAAACAAAATATTGCAGTTGTTTTTGGGAGGGTTAGGGCACTGTGATTCATCAGTTAATCCTTAGTACTTCTCATTTGAATACTGAGTACAGATTTACAGTATAATCCTAAATGGAATTACACCTTGCTAAATTAATTGAAGTCAACGGATTTAGACGAGTGTAACTGTTTAGGATTGCTGTCTAAGGGAATTTTTTAAAAAGAGTATATGATAAAATAATTTTAAAGAACACACATTACTGTGTTTATTCTTTTCCATACATAAGACCCAGGCTAGAAATGGATAGGATATCTTGATTTCAGTGTGATTTAGGCACACTAATTTTTCTATAGTTTGCATCTAAATAGGTAGAAATAAGCCCTGAGGGATTAAGATGCAAAAATTGTTTGACAGAACTGTATTTTGCACAAAGACACAGTTTTAGATACTATGTGCTTTAGAATGAGTTCGAAATTAAATCTCAACTTTGATGCTGTGAAATGTTATGGATTAGCCACTGCCTGTGGTTCAGCAAATTGCCTCATGGTAGTAATTAAGTAGAACCTTACTTTATATAGCTGTGTTTCATGCTCAGTTAAACTTCTGTAATAAAAAGCACGTTCTTGTGTGTTCCTTTTCTAAATAGTTACTTATTGCAGCCTAAGATATGTTAATTCTTTCTACTTCCTGCCACCACATTTTCTTAATCATTGAATTAGTTAGCAGCATAATTTGGGTATAAAAAGACATGTTAAAACGAATCAAATAATTTTGCACAAAGTACAGTTAGAAACAAAATCCTTATATTAGTAATATTCTCAGAATTTTGATTTGATGATGTGGGTTAAAAAGTATATTACCTTGCAACAAGTTTGCTAAAAGGAAAAATATATATTTGTAGACCTTTCTATTCCAACTGGGTATTAAAGTTAAAAAGGTAGAGGTTGGAGTTTAACTACTAATCTAGGCTTTGTTGTTTTAATTGGATATTTTATATGCACTTTTTAATTCTTTAGTATCCATTACAATTAATGGCAATCAGTATTTTGAAATAAGAATAAATTTTCATACAGCATGAAAAAGCACACGTAGGTAAAATCTGTTTCAATAATACTGTAATGTGTTTTGTGATTATGAAATCCTTTTTAAATTTGCCTTTATGTTATCATGTATGGGTTAAGAACATGACTGAATTGCAAATGACAAGGGAGGTGATCAGGTGAATAATGTTAATAGCATTGTGAAGGCGACATTTGTTATAAGGACCTTTGCCTTAACTAACAAGTTGTCTGATTTCACCTAAGATGTGTCCCTTATACCCTCATGTTAAACATGGTCATCGTGATCCACAGATGTGCAGGCACACCAATGATGAACAAAACTTAGAAAGCATGGGTTTCCTTGTTCACTGGATGTAGGCCTATTGCTGCATTTACAGTGAATGGTCATCTGTTGTTATTTCAGTGACGTTTCACTGGAAATGGGAGAAGAAGCCAGGTTGTGTGAAAGAGGGGAAAAAACACCCTTTCTGCCTTGGTTTGACCTGTTTCTTGATACTCTTGGCTAGGAAGTCAGTGAAATATCTTCCCCCCCCTCCCTTTTCTAGCCTCTATGAGTCAATAGGCACCCTGCTGCTCTGTACAGACTCACCTCAGGTATATATGAGAGAGATTCATCATATAAGGCAAGTCCAATCGAGCCATATTAATGCCAACTGCCTAAAGCACAAGCATGTCCAAACAGGTGGCAGTATCTGTCAGTACTTATTCGCCAAAGTGGCCATCTCTTAAAAGGAAGGAGCCACTAATGGAGGTTATATGGCTTTCTTGTGACATTGTGTCTGACCCTTCAGTAATACTGAAGCCTCAGTCTCTGTCTTATAGGAAGTAAAATTTAATATACTGCCATTCACAGGAAGTATGCTTTGTAAAATTCCGCTAGTGAAATGTGCCGAGAAAGTGGATTCCATTCCAGATACTAGTCTAGGTAATAATAGTTGCAAAGAGCCCAGTCCTGTGTTCTACTGTGGACAGTGCAGTGAGCTACCAATAAAGTGCTATACAAGAAGTGGATAAATGTGGATTTAGCAGAGCTCTCAGTGGTACTTTTATCAAGAGATGTGTTCATTAAATGGTTTTCCTCCCTCTTGTGAATCCAGCAGGAATGACCAACTTTAGAGTTATTGGTGTGCAGAAATTAAACCCCTTCCCACCTTCTTTGTGTTTTCAAAGAAGGAAAGTAAAGTTGCCTCTGTTTTCTATCAATCTCAAATAGTGTTCTGCCCAGGACACTAATAGTGTTCTGGAAATATCAAACTCCTTGAATAAAACTTTGTTGGTCTCAAAGGTGCCAGTGGACTCAAACTTTGTTCTGCTGCTTCAGACCAACACGGCTGCCCACCTGAATACGTTTTAACCAGGGAGTGATTCAGACAGCAGAGGTTCATGGAGGATAGGTCTATCTAGGCATGGTGACTAATGGGAACCTCCACATTTAGAGGCACTAAACCTCTGAATAGCGTTTCCAGGAGGCAACATTAGGGGAAGGCCTTGGCCTCTATGCCCCGTTGTTGGCCCTTCAGATTAATTGGTTGGCCACTGTGTGAGACAGGATGCTGGATTAGTTGGACAACTGGTCTGATCCAGGTGGGCTCTTACTAAGTTCTTACAAAACCTTAATCCAAACTGTGTTAAATGTTGTAGCTGAAGAGTTAAATTTACAATTTTTCTGAGGTATTTTAATTAAATCAGGACAAGTCTTTGATTACATTGACTTTGCCACTTGTTAAAACATTCTTTTAGATTTCAATTGGTCAGTATATTTGTATTCACTTGCATGTTAAGCTACAGATTTCAGCATAGCACTGTGTAGTAAAGAATCCAGCTGCAAAGAACTAGCATGAGTATCATTAAATTGCAGAAGAGGTTAAGGTTAAAAACTGAACTTTGCCTTTATGCATTATTAACAGCCATGATACCAGTTGCTGCTTATTTGTATAATTAATATATTTATGTTTGTAAACTGGTCTAAAATTCTGTTCATTGTACATTTAGCTAGACTATAGGCGTGTTCATACAGAATAATTATCCTGAAGGAATACTTATGAGGCTTTTATACTACTGCATCTCTTGGTAGCTGTTCTTAGTTTACAGAAAGGTCTGTTATGCTACTGCTTTTAAATCTTTGTCATCCTTCGCTCCTTAAAGAGAATCAGATTTGTGCAGAAAATCCTGTGATATTTCAGAAATCCTTTGACCCACAATATAACAAAGTGCTTACAATTTCCATTTGTATTGATGGGAAAGCATTAAACTTGGACTTTCTTCTCCTGTAGAAATCAGTGAGAATTAAATGTGCTTTTTTGTGTGGATTGCACTCTTAAAAAATCTGGAGACAGTTAAGCCATCAGGATAAGATTCCTTACTGTAACAATTTAAAATAAGAAGCAACTCTTACAGTGCCTTTTTTAGTCCATTGAATTCAGTGTAACTCTTGCTTAGGACTGAACTGTGAATCATGAGAGCGTGTGGGAAATACGGTATATATTTAAAAGTGAGTCAGTTCTTATATAACACTGCTGTTCCATTCTTATATGTGGCTCACATCCAGGTCTACTTCTACTGAGGTGTAACAGTATCAAGTGCTTCTAGATTTCCTGACAGAAACATAAAATAACAGTATTCCTTTTAGGACCCTTTTTCAATTTTCCTGATGGAAAAAATGGGACTTTTAGGGAGCACTGGAAAAAAATCCTATGAAATATTTTATCTTTTGGAATGAATTAAGTATTTTAAGGATAAGGTGATTTCAATTTTGTACAGTGAATTTTTGTGTGTAGAGGAACCTGCAGCATTAGATAATGCAATTAAAATACACATTTCTGTCTTTTTCCCCATGTCCTTTGCCTCAGGAAAAAACAGCAACACTTTTTCTGTGGCTTCAGAATTTCCAGAAATTTTGCATTCTGAGAGAGGAAATTGAAATTGTGTTAATGTATAATAGCAGATGCTTTTTTTAGTTGTACTAGTCTGTATTCTGAAGATTAATTTTAGTTCTAAATTCCAAAAGCTACTGTGTCATTACTTTAGCACTTTTATGCACCTAAGTTGGTGGTTACCTGAAATTGCTCAGGCTCATCCTCAAAATGCCTCTTCAGTGGATAATTTGTTTGTTCCTAGTGTGTAATTAATCACTTCCACTTACTGATTGAACATTTTGATAGATCAAATGTTATTGTTTATCAGCCAGCTGAAACACACATCAAGTGGTAATCCTGTAACTCTGGCAGTAAAGTTTAGTCACATTGCATTAAATAAGCAGCCGTATAATGCATGAATGGTTTAAGAGGTTGCAGGTTTCCCTCCCCTAAAGTGTAGTCGGTAAGAAGGTACTTGTTAGTTTTAGATGGTGAGTGTTTAATGGTACTAGTCAGTAAGATAGCAGGATAGTTTTGGTTGATGAATTGCAAGGTTTAGATCTTTATAAATCTCTTATTGCAGCAGATGAAATGCAGGGTTAATTCACATATGTACAACTTAGAATCACTTTGCTCACAGAACTGCAAAACCGCAGCACTTCAATCAATTAACAGTGGTTTTTAAAAGTGAGAGTCTAGAACAGGTTCCTTACTGAAACAATAATATTTTCACTATGCTTTTAATGATACTTAGAAAGCATTTGAATTAGATTGACTACAACACTTTAATACACTTATAATAGATTTTAAATAAATTACTTAGTTTAAAATCATCCTCTAATTCTGAAGAATATTTCATCTGTCATTTATTTTTGCTTCTAGTACTTTGAACTCTCTTGTCAACCAGTGAAGCAGCCCCACTTAGTACATTTGAGAGAGTGGAGAGGCAGACTGTGTATGAGATGAAGAAAACAGCAACCTGATCAGTAGTGTAATTCTTTATGTTAAAATACAGCATAACCGTATAGATTAATCTGTAGACTATGCTGCTGGTCTGAGTTTAAGGGCAGCTTTTTACATTATTTTTCCCATGCTTGACAAGGTGTGATTATTGACATGTGCTTGACAGTACAAGTGTTTGGTTTGCCAGCAATACATAATAGATTAATCATGTTTTCTGTAGCTTCCCCATCCATAGATGAAAACTGGAATTCTCAAAATCCCAAGAGTTGCATGAGCATCAGAATAATATACTGTGGACTGCCTATTGCCCACCTGTATTTTACATCGCTTTGTTAAGAGACAGCTGTGTATCTCTAAAACTATGTAGACTCCTGAAACACTGGAATTCTTTTTATGTTTCTAACAGGCACTCCAGTGGCAAAGGGATGATTATCACTGCAGGGTTGGAATCTTTATTACAGGAGCAAGTGCAATCTTATGGTTAGAACAGCAACAAAAAGGTAACACCCGCTGCTCTAAACACACACACTGTTTAAAGTAATCTGCACATAAAGGTGGCCAATTAGACTCAACATCAGCTTTCACAGTTTATTGCTCATGGATGGCAGGAATGTGTTTGACTTCGGCAACTATTTGTAATGTTCCAGACTTGCTTTCATTTTGGTTTCTTTTATTTGTTGGAGGTCATATAACTGTGAAATGTGCTTAGATATTACTTGTCTTTACTTTTTACAGTACTATTGGCCATCCCTTAAAACCTGTTTATGTGTTCAAAATATATATGCAGAAATTCGTCCCAATTTTCTTTGCTGCTTAAAGTATCACAGAATTTTAGAGTTCAGACAGTATTACTCTAGAGAGCTGCATAATGAAGCATGCAATATTCAGTGTTTTCATTGGAGATACGTATTTCCCTGAAGTTCTAAATGGTAAAAGTTTTATAGTTCTTTAGCACCATCATGAAAAGTAAGTTTACATATTCTGGTATACTGCTGTGAAGTCTGACAAATTAAGCTACTGCTTTGATAACTGTCCATAGCTTTTAAACAGTGGTAACTAATATGAAAATATTTAATGACGTTTACTGTGTTCAGAAGTCAGGTTTAAAAATTATTTATTTTATGAAAATAAAATTATACAAACACAAATAATTAGGTATACAAAGACAAACTATCAATGTCAGTTTATTCAGATGCATATAACATGCTTTTGCATCAGTATTTATAATCCGGAGGAGCTAGCCATGTTAGTCTGTTGCTGCAAAATACTAAAAAGCCCAGTGGCACCTTTAAGACTAACGAACTTGATTATAGTATAAGCTTTCGAGAAACACAGCTCTTTTCGTCAGATGCATCCAACGACGCGAGCTGTGTTTCTCGAAAGCTTTTGTTACAATCAAGTTCGTTAGTCTTAAAGGTGCCACTGGGCTTTTTAGTATTTATAATGTAATTTAAAATGGTTTTATTAATGCACAGAATGTCAAATCTGTGCTTAACTGTGTCAGAGGTACTTTAATACTTTCCACCTCAATGAAACTGGCTAATTTTGATACTTAACGTGTTCTTGCTACTTGGCTTAACTGCCTCCCTGCAGACCACTTTAATAGAGAAGAGGTTTACATTGAAGAAACGTAGAAGTTTATGTTGAAGAAAAAGGAATTTCATTTTCATCCCGACATTTTCCCTTTTTATTTGTGGTCAAACACATTGTAAATATGCCATTGAAAAGTAAAGAAAAAATTAATCTGTTAGCTAATTAGAGTATATGTTTGGTCTGATACACTTCATTGATTTTTTTTTCTTATCATATTAAATAAATGAAGTTGCTAAAAATTAGATTTTTAAAAAAATCATAGCCTAATCTAGTAATACATAATTGAGGATCCAGAGGGCTGTTCACAGACTTCCACATATGCAATATGACTTTTCCACTTTCCTTTGTATCTTTGCAGGTGTTCTTGTATAGTTTTGACCCATTAAGGCCTAAGTGGGGTCCTGGTTGATCAGACCAGATGTCCATGTAGTTCAGTATCCTGTTTCCTGTAGTGAACAATCGGATGACTCTAAAGTGCCCCAAAGCAGAGTACAGAAGCCAGATATTCCTCTTATCATTGCTTCCCAGCAACTAGTACTGAGAAGTTTCTTGGAAGCTTTGTTTAGTTGTTTTGGCCTATGGATTTATATTGCAAAGCAATTTTGTGTTGTGAAATACAGAAAGATTGATTTATGTTCCCCTTCCCAATGTAGCCTATTTCCTCTATTATTGTGGAAAGTAAGGTGAGCCTGAAGAGTGGCATTAGATGTGAAATAATCAGCAACCTCTCCTACTATTGCTTTACTCTGGCTCAGTGGGCATGTGTTATGTTCTTGGCCATATATATTACCAGCATTAATCAAGGCTACACACCTCAGGAAAGCAAGGGCATTAAATGACAATATAATTAAAGTGCTACCACAAGCTTACAGTGGAACTTGGAGAACTAGCATATTCACAGCTACTTAATTTTTATCTTCTGTAAGTTTGAGGAATGAATAAAAACAACAGCTTTCCAGCTTCACTGCTGTGAGGCACACTGCTAGAACTATTTTGATAAAGCTGATTGAAATGTTTAAAAACTTGAGTAGTAAAATGCAAAATGATGTGGGGCAGAGTAGAGAAACTAGCAAAGTAAATCATGTTTTCTTTACTGTGGTGTGTCAACCATCACTGGTTTTTAAAACACAGTTTAATGAATTAACCATCTTACTGGCAATGTACTTAAGAATTCAAAATCATGTGCACTAGTAAATGATCGCACCTGCAGACTGAAGCAAACAGTTTTTGTTAGACAGCAGTTTAACTAATATTTATTCCTATATTTATCCATTTGTATAAAATAATTACGTATGCATACATTTCTACAAAAATATACATAGCACCACATTTTAAGAAATAGGTTTTAAAAACAACAAATGTATACAACATTGTCAGGACATAAGCATATGACATTGTAATTTATTGTTCTGAAATTATTAGACACATCCAATTAGTCATAAAAAGCATATAATAATACTACCTTGTTTGTAGTGTATATATAAAGAGTAATTTTAACCATTGCCAGCAAGACACTTAACAGGCCTTCATTCACAGAAGAGTTTTAGATTTCTTGAGGTTGCAAAGCTTAGTTTTGCTGCCACAATTAAATGTGATCCATAAACTTGGTGTAAAATATTTATAATGCAAGGGGGGTATTAATAAGCAACATATATTTGAATAATAGGAGTTAGGAACAATAGCCTAACTATAGTATTTAAAATAGAATATCTGAACTCAAGAGTAAGTACACTGATGTTGTATTACATTCCTTAGAGTTTGCTTCCAAATAAATGTTTTTTGGGCATGAGATGTAGAGATATTCATCATTGTGGTCTCTATGCAGACTCACGTCTGGGATCTGTGCAGGTCTGCTGTGGTAGAAGCTTCCAAAGCTTTCCAAACCCCAGAGGGTGCTTTTGCCTCCAACTGGCCTTCCTGCCAAAATGGTCTCATGATAGGAGAGGAGAGGGCCTGTCTCCTCAATCCTCCTTCTGCCAGAGTTTCCAGCTTCTGCTGTTCCTTTTCTCTTTCTGTCTGAATAATTTCCTTTGACCTAGAGATCTTTGCAAGTTCACAGCCATGAGTTGAAATGTATTTATTTATTTATTTATTTATTTATTTATTTGATTTATATACCGGTGTTATGTATTGAGCCTGAGCTAGTACCTGGAACTGGTCGAGCTTGTTCCTCCAGAACAGTAGCTGACCAGGATCCTGGACCCAGTATTTAACAGAACCCAGTATTTAACAACCACTCTCCCCGGACGGGCTCAGGGCGGTGTACAACAATTAAAATAATACAATTAAAACAGCGTTAAAATAACAATTTGCACAGAATAGTATCCTAAAATACCATGTAAAGTGGAGATATCCGATGTTAAATGAAATCCAGTGTCTAATCAGATCCAGGCCACCGGTGGATGATTGGTCAAAAGCTTGGAGGGGAAGGGACGTCCGCTGCCTCAACCAAATGCCCGGTGGAAGAACTCCATCTTGCAGGCCCTGCAGAACTGCAATAAGTCACACAAGCCCTGATCTCGTAGGGGAGCTCACTCCACCAGGTGGGGGCCAGGGCTGAAAAGGCCCTGGCCTGGTTGAGGCTAATTGGATGTCCCAAGCAATGTTGATTTGTGGACCTCCATGCCCTCCAGGTCTCATATGGGGAGAGGCGGTCTTGTAGGTTTGCTAGCCCCTGGCCATATAGGGCTTTAAAGGTAAGCACCAGCACCTTGAAAAGGATCCGGAATTCAATAGGCAGACAGTGCAGTTCATGCAGCACTGAGTGGATACAAGCCCAGACAGGCATTGCTGTCAACACCCATGCTGCCATATTCTGCACTAGCTGCAACTTCTGGAGCAGAGTCAAGGGCTGCCCCACGTAGAGAGAGTTACAATAATCCAGTTTGGAAGTGACCATTGCATGGGTCACTGTAGCTAGGTCTCGGGGAGTGAGATATGAGGCTAACTGCCTGATCTGTCTCAGATAGAAAAAGGCAAACCTGGCAGTGGCAGTGACCTGGGTCTCCATGGAAAGGAAGGCATCCAGGAACATTCCTAGGCTCTTCACTCCCGACATAGGCACCAGTGGAGCCCCATCAAAGGTTGGGAACCTGATCCCCTGACCCAATCCCCCGTAACTCAGGTACAGGACCTCCATCTTAGATGGATTTAGCTTCAGTCGGCTCTGTCGTAACTGTCCTGCCACAGCCTGTAATGCCCTGTCCAGATGTCCTAGGGCCGTGTCCGGGTGGCCATCCATCAGTAAATAGAGCTGGGTGTCATCCGCATACTGGTGACAGCCCAGCCCATATCTCCGGATAATCTGGGCGAGGGGGCGCATATGGATGCTGAACAGCATGGGGGAGAGAATCATTCCCTGCGGGACACCACATTACAGTGGATGCCGCTGGGATAACTCCTCCTCGAGGGCCACCCTCTGTCCCTGACCCTGGAGGAAGGAGGCCAGCCACTGCAAGGCAAGCCCCCATATCCCACCTCATGGTCAACCATATCGAACTCTGCCAACAAGTCAAGAAGAATCAGCAGCGCCAATCTGCCTCGGTCCAGGTGTCTCTGGAGATCATCCACCAGGGCAACCAGCACCATGCTGTCCTGAGCCTGCCTTGGCGGGGACAGCGGGGTATAAATTCAACTAATAAATAAACAAATAATAAAATAAATAAATCTCTGTCCCATGGGTGGGGTGAAAACCAGACTGGAAGGGATCCAGGAATGGCCCCAAAGATGCTGTTTAAGAAGCATATGTGCTATGGTACCAATTGGTTCAAATGGATGACCATTCCTGTTGCCTGCCATAATGAATGTGCTTGCTCTCTTTGCAAGCAGTTTTACTTAGTTTATCTTTATTGGCATTATAAAAGGAAGAACATTAAGACAAATACATAAAAGGATTGAACATAAACTAAATCACGAATTAAAATATCCCAGAATTACAGTATATTACTTCTTATTAGAACAGCAGCATATAAAAACTTTGCCACAGAATCAGTTACGTTGTCATCAGTGTTGTTAAGGAGAAAAAAAATTATATGTATCAGGAAAATCTATAATGCTGGATAAAACTGAAGATAAAATACTTTGTCTAATATTATTATAAACTCTAACAACACATGAGACACTGTTTCAATAGTTCCGTTTAAACAAGGGCAATGTGTTAGTAAGGGGTATACCCTGAAATCTTCCAGTTAAAATCGCTGAAGGTAAAACATTAAGCCTAGCAAGAGAAAAAATTCTATGGAATTTTGGAGTCTGTAGTTGGTAGAGGTAACTACGAAGAAGTCCTACAGTGGGAAATATCCCATGGCTAAGGGGAGAGCAGGTCTTTATTGGCTGCATTGTACAGATTGGATAGCTCTACCTCCAATAATCTGTTCCTTATTTTTTGAAATGCCTGTTTCTGAAAGTAAAAGGAGAGGTTCGAGGGGGGTATTCAAGGTTCCCAGTTTACTCTCTGTGGTAGCTAACCAAGGTGAAAAGTCAGATTCTGTTAAAAGCTGATAATTGTAACTGGAACGGTCAATGTTATAATGCAGCCGAAGCCAGTATTTAAAGGTCATAAGCCACACCCTAGTGGTCATAAGGTTTTGACCACATTCCAGACATAGGGTCGCATATGAGACACAAGATGGAACGCCCAATATCTTCCGTAAGAAGGACAAATGTGCCTGTTCAATTGACTTGTTTACTGCATCAATCCATATAGGGACACCGTAAAGTAATTGGAGCCTTACTTTCAGATTAAAGACTTTTAATACAGCCGGTACATATTGATTCCCTTGGTCAGAGAAATAAAAATGTAAGAGCGCATTGATATTCACCTTGGAGTTGTTAATTGTCACTTTTCGCTGATGGGCCCAAGATGTAGTGACTTGAAAGTGAAGGCCTAAGTACTTAAAAGGTTTAACTTGTTCAAGCTCAGTCACCTACCCTCCAGGTAAATTGCTTCCTAGATTTAGAGAAAACGAAAACTTTAGGTTTCTCTTAGTTCAGTTCTAACTGATTAATATTACAACATTCCCAACAACTATTCAACAAACGAAGTCAACCAACTTGGGAACAAGAGAGCAAAACCACATTATCTTGGAGGCGTCTCATTCTCCTTATATACCACCCTACCCAATGATCCAATTGATTTGGAGGTGACTTTGCAGTCCAAGGATGAGATTGAAGTTGAGCTGTTTTCCAGCTCTAACATGTGTGAACATGAAGGAGTTCCCCTGTTCTCTTGGGCTTTGCTGAAGAATTGGCTGAAGTGAGTTGATGTTCACAGTTTAAGCGGAAACAGGCCTGCAGAGACTGTGGCCACCACATCCACCAGGTCCATCAATATCTTCTTGATGTCAACCTTCTCGTTTGGATCCAACTCAGAAAAATAGGGGATCCCAGTCCCATTTCAGACAATGATGACCTGTACCTCTACTTGGAGCAGATATTAAGGGTGGCTGATTCCCTCAAAATCAACATGTCTTTATTAGTTCTTAAAGCCTGCAGAGTCTGCTGCACTTGCTGCCAAACTATGGCAGAATCCTGCCACCTTAGAAGGTAGAGTCTATGTACACGTTTATGTACAAGTTTAAGAAGGATGGTCCTATGTTTCTTTTCTCTCACTCAAGGTTTAATTCTTTTCTCTCACCCTAGGTTTAGTTCTCTGGTTGTGGAAACCCACCCCTACCATAAGCAAAAGGCATCATATCCTTCAGCCCCTGTAGACAGGGAGGGCCACAAAGTGAATAGTTTGGGTAGAAATTGTATTCCTCCATCTGTCACTCAGAACAGCCAACTAGAAGTCCATTATGGGCTGCTATCAGTTATTTCTATGGGGACAGATGTCATACTTTTTGAAGTCCCTCTCTGATGAAAATGGTGGCTAAAATGCAGTAGGCTGAAGCCATTAAGCTCTGCTGGTGGGGGCATGGTCTCCTCCATAGAACTCAGGTGACATGCTTGGCTGCAGTTAACTGCCCCTCCCAACCACTCCAGAAGGAAGCTTGAAGATGGTCCTTTTGAAGGTGATACCCTCTTTAGCACAGAAACAGACAATGCTCTTGAGCACATTCAGACAAACAGGTGCACTGCATGGTCTCTTGGTCTGATTTCTCTTTCTCCACCTACTTATAGACCCAGACAATACCCCAGGTACAGGTCATTATACCACAGGCAGGGTTTTGATTGTCCCCAGGGCCAGTATCAACAGGCTCCATCCTACAAGCCCAGTACGCTTTCCAGTAGTGGTATGATAAGGATAGTTATTTCAAACAAAGGCCTAAAGGTAGATCTCAGTCCCCCAATGGGTACTGTCCTCACCAGAAGGACTACTACAATTGATTACTTCCCTTAGGAAATATGGGGCACTAATAGGCTATGCCACTTTTTATTGGCCTGGTCTTCCTTCACCATGGATAGTTGGATGTTATTCATTGTCAAGTGCTGATATTCCTTGCTGTTTTCTATCCACCCATCTACATCCCTCTGGAGTCTTGTCAGTGTCTGCCACAATCCTTGCTGGAAGAAGTTGAAACCTTGTTAAAGGCGCAATTGAGCCAGTTCTGCTCTTACAGCAAGGGTCTGGTTTTTATTCCAGGTATCTTGGCCTCACCCTGTTTTGGACCTTAGAAACCTAAATATTTCCCTCACAGTTTAAAAGTTTTGAATGGTTCCTTGGCTGATGTTTTGCTGCTATTACAAATAAAGGTGTAATTTGCTTTTTTGGATCTCAAAGATGAATATTTCCACATTTCTTTTGACCCTGCTTTGTGGCAGTGTCTCCGTTTTACTTGTGGTCATAAACACTTCCACTGCCCTGCCACAGCTCCTAGGGTATTCACCAGATGCCTAGCTACTGGTTCATGATCACACATCTGAAGGTCCTTGGATGCAGTGTTTTCCCGTATTTGGAAAGCTAGTTGTTCCCTCCCAAGCATTCTAAATTCACATGCCAAGATAACATTGGGAGTTCTTGAGAGCCATGGCCTAATGGTTAATTGAGATAAATCTTGGTCCCTGCACAGTGTTGGACTGCCACTATGGTAAGGCCTTCTTACCTGAGTCTAGGTTGTGTGATCTGATCACCCTATCCTCTTCCTTTTTGAGGTGTCATCAATCTGCTCATGATAAGTAAGTGTTTATGGGGGGGGGGTGATTGCAGCTTCTACTGGTTTCTTGCCACTGGCCCCCTCCAGTTACAGACCCTGTTAGAGCATTTAAGCTGCAGTACATGGAGGAAGCACTTCAGTATCCTCAGAAAAGTGTGAAGGTCTCTGACTAGGGAGACCATTTTGGATAATTTGTCTCAAGGCATGAGTTTTGTCTACAGGTTCCCTGACATCATGGTCACCACTGAAACCTCATTATTGGGGTCGGATGCCCAGTCTGAATGTTCATCAGTTAGTGTTACATGATCTCCTCAAGAGGGCATTTTACACATTAACTTTTTGGAACTCATAGGTATTAAATATATTCTTGCTTTTTTGCAGTTGTTGTTCAAGGTCATGTTGTTCAAATTGTGACAGACAACACAATAGCCATGTTCTGTATAAACAAACAAGGTGGCACAGTGTCTTGCATTCTGTGTGTGGAAGCCATGCAAGCATGGAAATGGGCAATTCAGCATCATTGTTGGCTAGGCTATTCATATGGCTGGTGTGGAAAACATCTGGGCAGATTCAGTGGTCAAGAAGGAGCATTACAAGTTGGTGTTGCACAGAAAAAATCTGACTTTTTCAGGCTTTGGAGTCACCCAAAAATGTCACAATGCAAAGTGCCCCTTCTTCTGCTCCCTAGCAGCAAAGAACCCTCATTCCCTGGGGGACAAATTTCACCTTCTGTTGAAGGGCACACTATCTTACACTTTTACAGCTGAAAAGTACGCAGACGGAGAGTGATTTCCGCTTAGGGTACTTTATTAGATCAGGAACAAGACAACTTTAGCCGGCTCGCAGGCCGGCTTATATTGCCCGTGAAACTGCCACCCATAACACCCCCTACTTCCCAATAGGTTATTTACAGTGGCTGAGAGTTCCATAGGCTCTCGGCCGGGAACCTAGCCCCGATTGATGCGGGCTAGGATCCGCATAGTCCATTGTCTTTTTGAGCGAAGCTCGACGTTTGCGTTTGACCTCGTGGAGCCCAAGCTGGCCACACGGTCTGAACTGGGTATATTACCACAGCACAAGGACAAATCTTTCTTCCTTCTGCTTTCTTCTTTCTGGCATTCAAGCACACAGCCAGTACACCCATCTACGTCCAGAAGCTGATCTAATTTCATTCAACAACATTCTCCATCACAGTGTGGCACCAGTCCATCTCACAGCTTGGGAGGTTTGCCGGAGCACTTGTCTTTTCTGATGCTGGACATTATGAGAGAGGCCAAGACCCCCCCCCCCCATGAAAACCATGTTCTGCAAAATGGATTAGGTTTGCCTACTGGGCTACAGAAAAATGTCTACAATCCTCATCTTGTAGTCTCTCCCAAAGCTCATTTGGTGGCTATATCCACATCTCATGGGGGATTAACAGCAAATCTCTATTTTCATACCCCGACTCAGAGCATTTCCTCAAGGGTCTATACAATGTATTCCCACCACTGATTCCCCCCAGCCCCGCAGTGGAGGCTCTGATTCTCTCCAAACCATGGCTAAGCCATTTGAACCCTTAGCTGCTTGCTCCTTAGCTCATATGTCTGTTGAGGTTGCATTTTTAGTAGCTATCTCTTCTGCTAGATGAGTGAGTGCCCACTGCCATGACCCTCCTTTTATAAATTTGTATCCTGATAAGTTGATCCTTAGGACTAGGTTGTCTTTGTCCCAAGGTGGTCTCTTTTCTCATCGACCAACCCATAGTGTTGCCTGTATTTTTCTCTCACTCTGAGGATGACAAAAGAAAGAGCACTACACACAATGAATGCGTGTAGAGCACTATTGTTTTATTTAGACAGGACTGAACCTGGATATTCGCTACAAGCTGTGTCCCAGTGGTATTATAATTTCTCTGGCAATGGCAATGTGAGCATTGAGGATACAGGTGCTCTCCCCTCCTATCAGATGATTATTTTAATATTAAGGCCAGTGGGAGGGGGAGTGCCCCCTAGGGCTTTTGAATGCTTTGGAAGAGTCTGCCATGGCAGGCCTAGGCAGATCCCAGATGTAGATCATTTGATGAACAACAGTTACGGGTAAGTGCAATTCTGTTTTCTTTTTCATCTTTAGAAGGATTTAAAAACTTGTAGGGGGGGGGGTTGTCCTAGTTTTAGTGTAACTTTGTAATGTCCCCCCAGTAATTTCTGTAGTTCTTTATAAAATGTTTGTATTTGACCTAATATGCTGTATTACTGCTCCACAGGAAACTTATACTAAACAGAAGAGCAAAGTATTCATACAGCGTTTATGTTTTTGTTGTGAAAAGGCAGATCAAACATTGTACCATGGGGAAAACAGCAGCTAAAGGTAAACTTAAATATTTTTTTTAACATCAGGACAATGTGGAATGTCTAGGGGAACCCCCAACCCTTAGATCCTAACAGCCTGGTAGGCATGGCTGCCTGGAGATGCTGATAACATGAAGGAAGGGTCATGTAATATTCCTTACGTTAACCATAGGTCCACGGCCTAGAAGAAGGGATAGGCAAGTAAGAGGTAGGCAGCTTGTGGTTCTTCTGTTGGGTATGCCTCAGCATACGGATCTTATGATTGGCCAAACCAAGTTTAAGGCATCCTGTTTGACTGGATTGTGGGTTGGTTGTAAATTATCTCAAGTTAAAATATATTGCTCAGCTAGTTGTAGATGGGAGTATTTCTGTAACTGGAACAATACAAACAAAACTGTTTATACTGCCTTAAGTTTATATCTAATGGTTTATTATTGATTTAGGATTCCAACCTTGGAAGTGAGGCCATGCACTCCTTTCTCTGACCCTTCCATACAGCTCTGGTACAATTATACAACTGATGGGGGGGGGGGGTGTCTCACATTTGTTAGGAATTGCTAGCATTTTTACGTCTCAGGGTCAGGAAGAGTCCACATTCAGGCCAATATAGGGTCTAACTGGTCATGTCTTTCCTTAAAATAAGGAGAGGAGGAGAATGAGGCCACTTATGTTATCACCGTGGGTTGAATCCTGGCATAAATAATAAATGAACAAGTAAAGAATTAATTCATATCGCTTATAATGTCTTATATATCCATGCCGTGTTATTGTACATATATGTATCTTACTGCTATGCCATTAAAGGTATTTGACTTGACTTGAAATAAATGAACAGTCTCTACCGTAGTTCTTCTAAATCCAACTTTAGAAGCTATTGAAGTACTAAGCTTTGAAAGAGAGCTCAGGTGGTTTCTAAGCACCTTCATAAGAAAGTGAGAAGGAATTTTTATAAAGTTATTAGTTTCAGGCTAAGATAATAGATTCGTGTAAGATATCTTACTGGTTTTTTTTTCTTTACCTCAGTTGTGGCCCATTATAGGTAGGGAATCATTTCCCACCTAAGATCTTAACATTGGCCCCTGTCACACGGGCAGGAAACTGCAGAGGAGAAGTGTGGCTGTTTGCCCCGGGGCAAACTAACATGCAGTAAAGCGATCAGACCTACTGTGGAGGTTCTGTGGAGGTACTGTGGAGGTTCCATGGCAAGGGAGAGGTGCCGATCACAACACACGCCTGCGCGCAATGAAGAAGCGCGCGGCGCGGCTAACTGGTTTTCTTTTTTTGTGTACACTACGAATGCGCATGCTCCGTTGGGTGCGTGTGCGCATCCACGGAGACGTGGGGGAAAAAAAACCCTTTTCCGCAAGGGGACATGGGCGGGCGCCGGATACCACCGGAAACGCGATCAGACGCCCGCCCTTGCCCCGCAGTTTCTGGAAACTAGTACCTCCAAGGTACTAGTTTTTTGCTGCGCTTTTTCGGCAGGAAGCCTCAGTTGTGCCACGGAAGCACTACGCTTCCCAGATGTGCTGGTGAGATCGCGACCGGCAACTCCGCTTGTCTTCCGTATCTCTTGCGTGGCTAATGTTGCGTGTGACCGCAGCCATTGCCTATTTGTCCCCTGGGCCACAGTTAGAGCCATATTTATTGGGATAAAATTGTACCCAGTAATGTTTTTTATTGGAGGCTGGTTAGATGGAATTCTGTTTAGTGAAAATAAAGAAACTTTGCTCAGAGTTGTGTTTTCATGTTTCAGTGGACTCAAAAGCATGTTAGAATTCTAGCATGTATTTACTGCTGCTTGTTACATCTATGTTGGAAACATTAAAAATGCAACCAACCACATCTGCACTGTGGAATTGTTGTGGGAAGACACAATTATGTAGTGTACATGAGGTTTTTTTAAAAAGCCCTGTGGCTTCTTCATCTAGTTAAATCAGGTACTTACTGAATCCTTTGTATTTGCTTTTGCTGCAATGAGTACAGCAAGCCCAAGTGCTCATTATATTGCTATAATTGGATTTCTAACCCATTATGTCTGGGCTTGGAAATGCCCAACATATAATTGAGCATAATGTTCCTGAAGATACCTGAGCGTGAATGCCTAATGCTACTGTTAATATGTACAGTTTACAGGTGTAACAACTCTGAACTAGGGTTGCCAGTCCCCAGGTTTTCGGGGCTTCAGCCTGCCACCGGCCAGCTGACTGGCAGGGGAAACCCTGCTCCCAAACAGCCATGTCCCCAAACAACATCCTTACTGCAATGATGTCACCCAGAAGTGACATCAGGGATGTCGCGGGGACACTCTGGTTTGAGGGCAAAACTCTATGGTAAATTTGGCCTAAAACCACAGAGCTTTGCTCTCAAACCAGAGCATCACTGCGCAATGCCGCCAACATGATGATGCCACTCCCGGGTGCCGTCATCACATTGGGGATGTCCTAGAACGGCCCCCAGATCACCTCGCCAGCGTGACAGGGGGACCTGGCAACCCTACTCTGAACACTGGGTAGGATACATGGCTTTGCCAATGAATATAATTTAAGAGCTTTAGAAAGAATACATTACAGTTGTCTTTCAGAAGTCTACAGAAAATTATCTAAGCAATTCAAAATTTGGAAGATCTGTGGTTTGGGCCAGAGGTAAGAACGGCTAGTAACCAGTCCAAGTACAACAGATTCCCAAGAGGAGGCAAGATGGCACGAACTCTTGTTAGTTCTCAGCCATTGTTCAATCTGTCCTTCATGTTTGCATGTATATGCAGTGATGTTAGCTGCTGTTACAATCTGTAACTATGGGAAAGGAAAGACTTTTTGTTATAAGGGAATATATTTTACAATTTAAACGAATACCTTTTTATTAATATCTAAATATGTTCAGATTTTTTTGTACCTTCCTTTCATAGTATACCTCTCCCAGTTCCTCCAGATTGCATTCAGTACATGGCTTGTGTATCATGCCCTTAAACATGCTTACTTAGAAGTAACTCCTGGTATCATCTGTGGGCTTTTTACTTCTAGGTAAATGTGTTTAGGATTGCAGCCTTAGTATTTTTATCATTTCATGTGTGTGCTTAAACTTAACCACCAGTTTTATTAATTTAATCCTATTAACAGGTTTTCTCCTCCCTCCTTTATACAATATAATGACAATTTACAATAGCAGATACTATTAGGAAACCACAACAATAACAACATAATTACAAACACAAAAAACACAAGAGTGATAAAACCAAACAGCTATTCAATATATAGCTATAACCTTCAAATGATCAGGAAGTGTCTTTTTAAGCTTACTATATCTTTCCATATATTCAAGAAAAGGGAACCAATGTTCCAAATAATCTGAATGAAAGTCTGTTTTATTAACAGTTTTCAACAGAAATGTTCTTATACTATAAAAATTGTGTCTTATATCTTTTTAGATTCCAAGACTATTAAAAAAGAAAAACATGGGAAGAGTAATCAGTCAAGCAATCAGTTGGTAAATAATGGTATGTATTATAAATACAAACTTAATACATTGTCTTTTAAAACTATAAAATGTTGCTATATATGAGTGTCAGCCTAACAAATTGTGTTTGCAGTCCTACAAACCATTAGTATTACACAAGTGGGGACCCGCAAGAAACTTGTGGGAGTGTTTATCCCATTTCCCCCCACCTCTGCTTCTTCCCCTCTCCCTCTACTTCTCTCACACTCGTTCTCCTTCCTGCTACCCCTTTTCTTTCTCTCTCTCTTCCCTCCATGCCAGTCACTTCCTTTCTGCCCCCACCCCATCACTCTTTCTGCCTCGTCACTCTCCTGGCCTCCCACCTACTTTCTCCCCCCCTCCCCACAGTTGCAGTGGCAGCAGCCTCTCTCCAGGAATCACAATGGATTGCCCAAATACAGAGATCAGTTTCTCTTAGGGTTGCCAGCTCCATGTTGGGAAATTCATGGAGATTTGGGGCTGGAGCCTTGGGAGGATGAGGTTTGAGTTTGGAAGTGACCTCAGCAGGGTATAATGCCATAAACCCCACCCTTCAAAGCAGCCATTTTCTCTGGGTGAACTGATCTTATGAGGAAAGGCTGAAAGAGTTGGGTATGTTTAGCCTGGGAAAGAGAAGGCTTAGAGGGGACATGATTGCAGTCTTCAAGTATTTGAAGGGCTGTCAATTAGAAGATGGAGCAGATCTATTCTCTCTTGCTCCGGATTGCAAGACTAGATCTAATGGGTGGAAATTACAAGGGAGTCGTTACCGGCTAAATATCAGGAGAAACTTCCTAACTGTAAGAGTGGTTGAGCAGTGGAACAGTCTGCCTCGGGAGGTGGTGGATGCTCCTTCACTGGACGTTTTCAAGCGGAGGCTGGACGACCATCTTTCGGGTATGTTGTAGGTATGTAGGGCTATCTTTCCGTATACTCCTGCAGAGTGCAGGGGGTTGGACTAGAGGACCTCCAAGGTCCCTTTTCCGGGAAGTATGTTAACAAGACAGAGTTGAACACTAGGTCAGTACAAGTGGAAGAATTTGAAGGCATTTGAATAATTTAAAATTATGTAAAAGATATTTCTATGTGATAAACCTATACAGTACTGTAAGCCAAACCACATATTCTCCTTTGTGTAATACATATACAAGCTGCAATCAGATAACAGTAGTGTGATGTTTGTCAGGGATGGAGAAGTATCTCACAGTAGGGAAGAGGTAAAGGTAAAGGTAAAAGTAGGAAAGGCATATTTTGAGTATGTGTTGCTTGCACCTAGCTTGAGTTGCATTTGCTGACCGAAGCAAGGGGCCTTTCTAGATGTCTCTTACAATTAATTGTGACTTTCCCAGCCATGTATTTCCTACTGTGGGCGTGCTCCTTAGATCACCTGATAGGTAAGGTTGTGTGTGATTGAGCCGTGCAGGGAAATGCTTGCTGCTGCCTTGGATAAGATGGAATAGAAGCTCATGCCAGACATGTGATTGGGGTACTTCTGGGAAGAAGTTCAAATAAAGTAATTACATGTTCTTTTGGCAGCATTTCCCTTCTACACCTTTGCTTCTCCCTTATTAGCGTCTGTTCAGCCCAGGCAGCAGCAATAGCAGCACAGTTCTCATTTGGTGCTCTTAACTCTTCCAGGAGCACATTTCACATAGCAACTCTAATGCAATTTATTGGTTTATATAGGACTAGGGGGAAAGGCCTGTTGTGGAAAGAAAGACAACCAGCGCTAGCAGGAGGCAGTGGGAGAGCAGGCCGACCGTGGGGAGGGAAGGAAGGACAGAAAGAGAAGGAGGGAAGCTCAGAGGGAAGGCAAGGAGATGGGGGGAGGCTCTCTGACTCCGCGATCAAGGTCGGCCTCCTCGGGCCCCCCCATGCCGGCCCCAGCGGCTGCAGCCAGCAGTAGCAGCAGTTACCGGGAGCAGGGAGAGTAGCGAAGGATGGGTGGCGAAGCATCCCTGGAGAGTTGGTCCACAGGCAGGAATGGAGGCATTTGGGCGGTGTGAGCAGGCAGGCTTTCGGGCGGTGTGTGTGTATGCAGGCAACTGAGACCGTGTTTGGAGCGGTGGGGGCGTGATCGGAGGCGGCGGGAGGTGGGGGGCCAAGGTGGTCTCACGCGGTGGCGAAGAAGATTCCTCAGGCCGCCCCTCGGCCCTCCCAAGGACTTGAGAAGGCGTGGGGGGGGGGAGACAGGCTGGCGACACACGGTGCAGCGGGGAAGGAGAGGCCAGATGGCCCCCGGCCCTCGCCGCGGCTGCAGACTCTGGGGTGGGGCGCACTGGGGAAGGACATGGGGCATGGTAGGTGGCCATCCCAGAGGCCTCCCTGTGTTTTTGGAGTGGCGGCGAGTCAGGGAGTGCTGGCATGGCCTGGGGCCCGAGGAAGGCGGTGTCACCGTGATCCAGTATTGGGCCTGCAGGGTGTGCTAGCCGCTGCCTCCGCCTCCCATTCATCGTGGCTTGCTGGCTCTTGGGCCTGTGGGCCAAGCCACCCTCCGCCAGTGCCGTGATTCCCTCTTGGTTCTGCAGGCCGAGCAAGGCCACACGGTTGCCTGGGCTTGTGGAGGCCTTCCCCGGTTCAGTTATTGCACTGTGAAGTTATGTTATGACATCTGTTCTTTTAAAAGACGAAAAAGCAGAACATGAGAATAACGTTTAAATCTAGATGTAAAACATACTAAAGCTTATTCCCTTTTCAGAAGTGAATATCAATGCAGCCTTGTTTGTTTGGAAATGTGACATCCCTTCTCCATTCATACAGAGTCTCTACTAGCCTCTAAACCTTTCTCTCTCATGTTCAGGGTACACGTAGGTCAAGATGTCACATTGACCACCCTTCTAATCTCTTTTGAAATATATGGAGAGCCTTGACCATTTCCTCTCTCTCACTCACAGAGATATCAGCAGACAGAGTAGCCCAACCCCCTTTAATAACAGGCTCTCACTCACACAGAGTTATTGGGGTTGGGAGCTCAAACACTATTCCAGTCACAGACTGCCAGCATTTATTCATATTCTGAAATACATATATATATACATATATATA
>NW_015170275.1:2269015-2273962 GCF_001447785.1 Gekko japonicus | reverse complement strand
GGCAAGGAGTGGTTGCCTTATAGAGACTTAATTATGAAGCAAGGAACAGAATGGGTAATGAAAGGGCAGGATGAAATTCATTACAACTATGAATGGTTAAAATATATGCAGATTTATGATGTTTTTAAAATGGATAAGAAAAACTATGGTTTTAGAGAAGATATAAATGAAGTAGAAACTGTTTTGAAGCAAGGAACAGAATGGGTAATGAAAGGGCAGGATGAAATTCAATATTTTTACGAATGGTTGAAATATATGCAGATTTATGATGTTTTTAAAATGGATAAGAAAAACTATGGTTTTAGAGAAGATAGAAATGAAGTAGAAACTGTTTGGGAAAGTGGGGGGAGGAAAATGGTTTCTAATATGTATAAAATACTGTTGAAATGGTTTACGGAGGATGAATCTGTAAAAGAGCAAATGATAAAATGGGCAGTTAATATGAATAAGGAAATAACTATAGAAACATGGGAATATTTGTGGAAAAATTCTATGAAACTATCTGTATGTACTAATGTAAAAGAAAATTGTTACAAAATGATCTATAGATGGTACATGACACCTAAGAAAATAGCAAATATGAACCAGAATATGTCTAGCAAATGTTGGAAATGTAAAAAACATGAGGGCTCATTTTATCACATGTGGTGGACATGTGATAAAGCTAGGGACTTTTGGACAAAAGTCCACAGTGAAATGCAAAAGATTCTAAAATGTTCTTTCAAGAAAACACCTGAAATTCTGCTCTTAGGTTTAAAAATGGAAGAACTGAATGTAACAAAAAAGACACTGTTCTGGTATTTGATAACAACGGCAAGAATGATATATGCTCAATATTGGAAACAAGAAAAAATACCAGATCTGGAAGAATGGATACAAAAAGTTCTGTTCCTGGCTGAGATGGATAAAATAACCAAAAAGTTGAACAATAAAGAGGACCAAGAATTTTTTGAAGAATGGAAGGACTTTAAGATATATTTAGAAAAGAACTGGGACGTGAGACAAAATTTACTATGTTTAGAACAATATTAAGTACTTGATATTATCCTGAGTTTATCTATGTGGGACATGAGGGAAGTGCATTGCGGGAAGCCTTTCGGGGGAGGGAGGGAAAAGGGAATATTGAACCAATTGATAAAAAGATGTAAAATGTGATAATAATGGAAAATAAAAAGTCTTTTGACCTAAAAAAAAAAATAACGAGATACTAACTTGTGTGTGTTTCCCTGAGACATGCAGCTCATAGGGATGCACAAAAAAAGGAAGTTAATTTTTATTTGTGCTATGAACACTGAAGAAAGTAAGGTAGAAGTTACAACATTTTACTTCCGTTGAACTTTTGAACTGTGATCCTATTCCCGCAATTGGGATTCTTTGGTGACAAGTTGACTGTTTTCAGGTTGCTCTAAGCAGCTCTTCTCCACAGTTCCACTCTGACATGCTCTTTTCCCTCTCAGCTTCTTCAGTTATTGCACTGTGAAGTGCCGTTCTTAACTGCTATCTTCCAGCTTTCTCTCCATCATTCCATCAGCTCTCATTGGTCGCTCTTAGGGAGAGGTGGAACCTGTCCATCACAGGAGGCATGATGTCTTAAACTTTTAATATTTTGTGAGGTCATTTGTGACATTTCTTTAAATGGTGTTTTCATCTGTTCGTAAAGCAGTGGAGCAAGTACGATTACTTGCTTTTCCTAAGCAAAATCACCTTCAGAATATTATTTGAAACAGATAAGAGGGGGTGGTGAAACCATACCCCGTCTGTTGCTTCTGAGCTCCAAATTGTCCTCATGTCACATTTCCCCATGGAATTCAGAAGGCATGTTTGGAGAAACAAACATTCACCTGAAATCCTGTGTTGTGTTCAGGGCCAATTCTTATGCTCTTGCTCTACCCAGGGTTTCCAGAATACACAAATACAATGGCAACAAGTACAGAAATACACACAAACTGGTCCAGAGTCAGATATCTAAAGATCCAGTCCAAGGATCTGGATAGGAGGGTCAAGGGTCCCAGGCTTCATTACCAGAGACAAGGTACGAGGCAGCAGGGTCAGGGTATAGTTCTGTTTATTATCCAGGTCAGCACACAGAGGGATGGCAAGCAAGGCTGCTTCCGCACCAAGCCTTGTTCAGCATGTTCCTTTTATTTGCATCTTTTGCTGACATCCCCTGAGGGTCAAGTTGCATTTACCTTCCTACATATGTGGGTCTTTTACTGTTTCCCTACCAACCTGTCAATCCTGGTCCTGCCAGGACTCCACCCCAGCAACTAATGCTGACCATTGCTGAGTAGCCAGGTGAGTGCTCTGTTGTCTCTCCTGAGCCACCAAGTGTTTTCTTCTTCTACGCTCTACTGGCTCAGGAGAAGCTGGTGGGGAAGCTGGCCTCTGCAGTGTCTGTTTCTTCTCCTGGAAGATTGAGCAGCCTGGCCATGGCTGGGAAATGTTCTCGCTTCCTGATGCTTCCCCCTTTTTGGGTCTGCTGCTGGATCTGTCTGCTAAGGTGGGGATTCCATTGGTGTCGGGCCCAATTCTTCAGATTCCTCTGAGGAGGTGGCAGCTGGCCGGCACATGACACCCTACAGGGGTGAAAGCTGCCGAGGAGGGAGTTCTGATTTGGAATAGAGAAATGTTGGGTAGGATAAGGGTAAGGCATGCTGTCTTCCTATCCCTTCCTGAAGATTACTTTTAATTAGCTGTCAGACTGTTATTACACACATGTGCTTGTAATATTTAGGTGATCTGTGGTATTTGTGACTAAAATGTCTTGCAATCATTTATGATAGTTGGTAATAAAATCATGATCTCCCAAGTAACAACAGCAGACCCCTGGAGCGCAACACAATTAGCATAAAGTTTGAGTGAACAGGAAGGTTTTAACTTGGCACATAAAGATTAGAGAGGCTTGGTGTCTAGTGAGCACTGTGTGTGGGGCAGTGGGGTCAGATCACCTGTAGAAAATGTCTCAGCTCTGGTGACTACCCACCACAACTTTGAGAGTCAGAGGCACTTTGTCAAAATCTTAAATGTCAGGTAGGCTTATATAGAAGGAGGTAGTCCTTTAACAGTGCAATCCTAAAGCCTTCTAAATTTGTTAACGTCCGTGGAATTAGGAGGATGTAACCCTGTTCAAGATGGCACTGTAAACCTCAAATTCTGCAAACACTTAGAACTTTAAAGGTAGTAATAACCAGCCCTTCAAATTGTGCCTGGAAGTGGCAGCCAACGTGTCTATAGATATTGGCAAATTATGTTTTGATAACTTGTGCCACTTCGCAGTCTTGTTATCATGTTTTGCAATGTTCAGAGCTCCCAAACAGACTTCATATATAGTTCCACATTCAGAGCATTGTATTCATCTAATGTGGATGTGATCAAAGCATGGATAACAATGCCCAGATCTTGCATATCTATTTTATTTTTTTATTTTTTTATTTACATGGGACTTATATACCGCCCATAACCCCTAACGGGTCTCAGAGCGGTTTACAGGGGCGTTCTTACGAACTTGTTAGCCCTATCTAAGGCCACATACCGAAGGGGTGGGGATTCCCTACCAGCACCCTGTGATAGGTCCGCTGCGTTCTTCTGGCTGCTTGGCAGCTCTCCCTCTTTTGGCGGCTCTCTTTCTCCGGCGATTTTTCTCCACTGGTCGGCTGCTTCTCTCCTTTGGTGGGACCGTCTACCCGGCGCCTGTCCTCGCGTCTGCTGAGCCTCGGCTCTGTCCTAGCTGGCTCCGCCGCGCTTTACAGTCCATGTCATCAGATGCCGACGCCAGTCTCCACCGCAATCTTCCACCGCCAGGGATCGCTCGACCGATGTTCTTCTTGCCGAGTGCCATCTCGGCTTCGCTGCCGCCGCCGCCGCCATTGATGTTTCTCGCCGAACGCAGCTGGGGCCACCACAAACCTCTTTTGTTACAGAGGCAGGTGCCCCCCACCCTTCTAAGGGTGGGTACCCATTTGCCTACTCACATGATGTTAATCGCTTTCGGGCCGCTGGGTAGAAAAAGCTTCAGCTGCTGTGCAAACCAAAGATGGGCAAAAGCACTTTGTGCCACAGAAGAGGTGTAGGCGTCCATTTGTAAGCAAAGGTCTAATACAGTTAGTAGTATTGTTGTATACACATATGTAAAGTAGTTCTAGATATGCTGATCTTATGATGACCTTATTGTGAATATCCTTTTTAAAAAAAAAAAAAAAAGAAAAAATTTTTTTTCCCTACACCAAAAATACTATTAGGACTGTGTTTGTATGCGTATACACACGTTTCATACAAAGCAGAAATTTTGTACACTTGTAGCTCAAGACACTGATCACCAGCAAAATCTGAAAACTGAATACATATGTATTGCTCCCTCAAAATGTGTAGAATTCATAGAATTACCTTGCAGGAAAATGAAAATTAATAGATTTATATTCAAGATGTCTAGGCTACTAGTGAGATTTAAAAGTGAAATATTTTTTTCCATCTGAAAATCCAAATTAAGGACATGAATCTTACAATAAAGCTGAGACTTTCAGGACAGTGCAAGCTAGACCCTACTTGGAATTGAATGTTGTCCTATGGAAGCTTCATAGTACTTCATTCACCTCTGGGAAAGTTCTAATATTTTATTTTTAAGAATATTTTTATCCCGTGTCAGTCATCACTTCAGGAGAAGGTATAGAAAGGAAAAAGCAATTTAAAAAGCAGTGTTACCAATAAATAATAACAATATTCATTAAAAGAATTTAGTATTCTAAACACCCCCACAGGCTGAAATAGTCCCCTTCAGTTGGAAAGGAAAAAGCAATTTAAAAAGCAGTGTTACCAATAAATAATAACAATATTCATTAAAAGAATTTAGTATTCTAAACACCCCCACAGGCTGAAATAGTCCCCTTCAGTTGGAATTTTTCAGTGGGCCGTTTCTGTGTTCCTCGACCCATTTGTGGCTGTTCAGCAGGT
>NW_015170275.1:2248445-2268923 GCF_001447785.1 Gekko japonicus | reverse complement strand
GTATTTTTTCCTAACATTACAGTGCAATCTACATGGCAGTGCAATTTACAGTGCAATTTACATGGCATGGATCCAGGTGGTCAGATCGCTGAGTTAAAGGTAGGGGGCCATCTTCCTGGCTAGCCTGAATTGGTAGAAAGTGGTCCCCCCCCCCAGCTACATTTAACTTGTTTTTCCAGCAGCAATGCTGGATCAATATAAACCCCTAGGTTCTTGAGCGAGTGAGCAAGGATCAGCTGAACCCCATTGAAAGTGAGAAGCACACCGTCATTCAAGATATCTCCACTTTCCCAGCTGGCATTATCTCTGTCTTGTGAGGATTAAGTAGATGTAAATGGCTGCTGATCTGTTAGGACTGACAGCATTTTTACAGAAATCCAATTCATAGGTGTTCAGCAGGCCATTCAAGTTATTTGGGGTCAAACCAAGTGGGCCGAATCTCACAACCTGGAATACTGATCTATGCTTGCAGAATTCAGTACGAATCTTATTATTGAAAAATCCCAGGACACGTACATGTCTAGAAGAGCCACCAGGTGGCAGCATTGTATTTTTGTCGTGTAACCTTTATGTTGGAATTAGAGGAATGCACACTGACAAGTGTGCAGGTTCACACTGAGGCCTGAAGAATGTGCAGCTATTGCCAGTATAAACAGAGATTTTCAACACATTTCCCACTCGATAGGCCTAGTCCAAAGTTATGCCCATTGACTGAGCAATGCATAAAATATCCTATTTGTGCTATCAGTTTGTATATACTCTGCTTGCCTAGCAGCTCTGCTTAGCTTGAGATGCTTGTAAGTCTTCTGCTGCTTCTTCTGCTGCTCGTTTGACCTCTGGAACGGGAAGGGGAAGGGGAAAAGCAGGGATGTGGGAGAGTGGCAACATGTAGCATGTTTGCATGTGTGAGAGAAGAGGAAGGCAGAGGGATTCTCCTTCTGCCCCATCCCTTTGTGTGTATCAATAATACTGTTACGTATCTGCCTGTGTATGTATGTGGCTCTGTGTATTGTTGCAAGAGTTAGAACAGGTTCGGGTCCATGTCTGTGCCTTCTCCCCACCTCCAGAAATGGTTGCATGGCATTTGCATGGCATCTATTTTCAGTGCTGTCTAAAGGGTTAGAGGAGGGGCTGCTCCTTGTGCAGTTTTACAAATGTGAACTGTTCACCTTAAACATGCTTTTAAAAATTGGCATATTATAAAAGCGAATATCGGGCTGCGGTGGCTCAGAGGTTAAGACGCTGAAGCTGCACACTGGAAGGTCTGTAGCTCAGCAGTTCGAGACCCTAGTGCTGCATGATGGAGTGAACTCCCGTCTCTGGCCCCAGCTCCTGCCAACCTAGCCGTTTGGAAGCAAGAAACTTCAAGTAGATAAATAGGTACCGCTTCGGTGGGAAGGTAACAGCGTTTCGTGCTCCTTGGTGTTTAGTCATGCCGGCCACATGACCACGGAAATGTCTTTGGACAGTGCTGGCTCTTCAGCTTGGAAACAGATGAACACTGCTTCCTAGAGTCGGATTCAACAAGCTTTCGAGCAAGGGAACCTTTACCTTTAAAAGCTTTACAAGCGAATAAAACCTTTAAAAAATTTATCTATGAATGTGGTGAAGAAGTTTGTCCCTCTCAATGAGGTGGATGGGTGGGTAGTTTGAGTTCATCTTCACAGATTGCTTGTAAACATACTCATTCAGCAGTGCTTGAAGAAGTGGGTGAATACAGCAGTCATTGAGTGAAATGCCAGAAGTTGCAGTACAGGCATAAGGAGTCGTCTGCTGACACATGGGGCCAGGGGTAATTTCGTAGAAAAAGAGGTGCAGGAGCTCATTAGCATAACTTATTAGCATAACTTATTTGCATATGCCACACCCCCTGACATCACCAGAAGTGTGTCAGAAGGCAACATCCACCGCTCAGGCTCCACTGGACTGTTTTGGATTGCTAGCTATTGGGGGGGGGGAACGTGCAGATCTGCCCTCACAGAGGAAGGATCGCCTTATACCGGCGGGGGGGCCGGGGGGGGGGGGCTCTGCAACTTACCTGGCTGCTTCTTGCTCCTCATGGCCTGACCGAGGGCTGCTGGGAGCAGGGGGTGGGGCTTGTTGCATGTGCCCACCCCTTGGGCTCCTTACTGCCGGAGCTCCACTCCTGTGCACTCCCGCAGGAAATGACCCCTGCATGGGGCTCTTGTGTCAGTGGAAAGATCCTTGCACCTGAGGAAAGAGCTACTGTTCTGCAGGATCAATCCTAAGAGAATACACTTGTTTTAAAAAAACGTTCATGTGGAATCCAAAGCATTGTTATCTATATTTTGACGGATATCCAAAATGATTTTTTTGGTTTACTCTGGAGTAATTTTTGCCCATCCCCCACAATGAGGCAAATACACAGAATTATAAAAGTATCTGAAGAATTTGTATACATATTTAAAAGGAGGCATGTTTAAACTTTGTTTATTTCTATTTTTTAAAGATTATTTTAGCTGGGATGACTACTTGAAAGAGACTGGATCCGTAGCTGCTCCCTCACATTGCTTCAGACAGGTAGAACATTTGATGTACTAATAATTTATCAAATTAAACTAAATTTGGTGCATCAGCTTTGCACTGTAGCTTTTTTATGTTGTTTGCATTTAATATGGGCTTGTGTTACAACTCAGGTGGATATGTTACATGTTGTGTTAAAATATTTTTTTTTAAAGGTGAGATTAATAAATGCCTTTAGTGACTTTTAAAATAACCAGTTTAAGTCACATTCCACCATGAAATTAGTAACCCTTCTCCACATTAGGGTTGCCAAGTGCTTACCTTTGTTTAGTGGGGGAGTTTGGGTCCCTTGCTGGGACATGACGTAGCCCGGAAGTGACATCATCACGCTGGGCACATCTCCAAGCGACGCTCTGGCTATCGGCCTGAAAACCCAGCAATGTGCCCAGCGTGATGACGTCACTTCCGGGCTACATCATCATGCCGGGCATGTTGGCCCAATCTGGCCCTTTGGGGGTGGGGTTCCCCCTGCTGGCCGGATCCAGACCGGTGGATTGGGGCCCTTAGAGCGGGGGAATCCCCACCCCAAGGGGGACTTGGCAGCCCTACTCCACATTGATTTGAAGTGCATGTGTGATACCTGCATTTTCATCCCATTTAGGGCCCAATCCCTTGCTACTCCTGGGATTTCATCTGCAGATTTTCCATCAGAGTTAGAAAACTTTGAAAGAAGAACATGTGTGGAGAGGGAATGTCTACCCTTCTTCCCCCACTCATTGCCCAGTGTCTACAAAGATTGCGGGCACTGAGGGGAAACAATTCCCGATCCAGGCACTTAAATGGTTTAAGGGTCTGGATAAAGTCCTTCAGAGTGCAAATGCTTGCTTCTGGGGCCAGAATATGGACTTCTAGACTTGGAGAAATGATCCAGAACAAGATTGGAGTGCGTGGGTTGCTTTTCCCAGTCCCAAAATTTACAGTTCTGGGGCTAACGAGACCAGAAACTTACAGAACCATCAATAAGTGCCTGTCTTATTTCTGAAAGCTTGGAAGTGTGCCCATCTGGGCTAAAAGAAATGACTCAGGCTTACAGAATGAAATGACTTACAGAGCCATCTCTGATTCTCAAACTCAGACTTGGTCGGACTGCTTCTCATGAGTCTCTTGCAATGTGATTTGATCAGATGAGCAGTCTGAGAGGGTGGGGGCCCTGTTTCAGTTGCAAAATCCAATCTAATAAGCTTTCACAGCCATCTCTAACTAAACTGCCACCTTACTACAATACACTACAAAATAATATATTTACGTAAGGTCCTTTCGTTGTGAGTTTAGACATGGCAGACCCTGTTTCAAACCCCTGCTTGGCCATTGAGTTCACTAGGTTGATCTGAGTATATTGCTGTCTTTTAGCCTAATATATAATTGAATAAATCTTTTTGTAAGATGCATTTTGTGTAGGGCTGGGAACCTTTTCAGATTGCTAAGTATTAGAGTCAATTGTTTCGAGTGCCTGAAATTTTTAAGCCATGTACACTTTACCTTGATATAAAAGGACGAGAAGCAGTTTTCTATCAACCATAGAAAAATACTGCTGGTTCATCCTCGCCCCCGAGAATATACTCTAATAAATATCTCACTTTTTCCTTCCTGTAGTCTAGGATTCCACCTACAAATGATTTCAAAGTGGGTATGAAACTGGAAGGTCATGATCCTCGCAACATTACCTCAGTATGTATAGCTACAGTTATTGGAATTACGGGTGCCAGATTAAGGTTACGATTGGATGGAAGTGACAACAAAAATGACTTTTGGAGGCTTGTTGATTCATCTGACATACAGCCAGTTGGAACCTGTGAGAAGAATGGAGGGATGCTTCAGCCTCCACTAGGTAAGGGGTTTTTTTTACTATTCTCACACATATGAAATCTCAGTTTTCTCTGAGACCAGTGGTGTTTGAAATACTGGCCTTAGAACAACAGCAACAGCCAGGAGGGATGCTAGCCTCTTAAGAAAACAAAGAAAGACAAACCTCGTACATTTTGGGTTCTTTGGACTTATAAAGGTGAAGTATGACTTAACTGGATCACCCGATATCTTTAAGTTCATTTAAGAACAGCTGTGGGAATTTTCCTGTTTGAATGTGGGCCACTGTGTGGCTAGCCTTTTCTGCCTCACTGTTTCCCTCATACAACAAATTTAGAGTCCAGTGGCACCTTTAAGGCTCTAAATTTGTTGTACTTCTTCAGACCAGCTGGATCTGTTTCCCTCATAGAAATTGCAGTCTGACCGGAAATCTGTTAGCCTTGAGAGTTGGCCTGTCTTTTTTTCTAACTGGGCTGACAGCCGCCTGAGAGTGTGGTGGGAAAGGAATAATATCCAGGAAACAATGTGTGCATGGGGAAAGGGCTTAATCTCCAGGGCTTCCATACTGATTCAAGTTCTCAATGACTATTCTAAAAATGAAATTAAATGTATTGAAACACCCGGTCAGATATTTCTCATCTTATTACAGCTTTTCATTTCCTGTGTGTGGTCTCTACATATGTGCGCGCGTTATACATTCATCTCTTCCCATCTGTCCCCATTTGCCAGCTGATCCCACACTAAAGGTAGCCTGCCTGGCATCAACTAGATCCTGTGCCATTCACATCATACCTCCCATTGTATGGAAAGGGCTCCCTGTGGAGATGGATGAGGTGCTGTCTCTAGAGCATCTCGATACCAGATGATGTTCCAAGGTGGGTGCCACCTGACAACCATAAGCACCACTGGACAAGCCTTGGCCACTTTCCTGAAACGTGGAGCAGGTACCATGTAGGTGAACAGTGCTCAGAAGAGTCACAGGTGGCATGTCAAAATGCCACATGTGGTTCTTGAGCCACTGATTATCACTGCTGTAGAGGTATTTAGGAGGTGCGGCAAGGTTGCTGTATTTTCTAAGGCTATTAGAAAATAAATAAAGTATGGCTGATCAAACCAGTGGTCCATTTAGTCCAACATTCGGTTTCACACAGAGGCCAACAGTTCCCTTGGAGGGACAGCAATAGGGCATAGAGGCCAAGGCCTTCCCCTCATGTTGCCTCCTGGCACTGGTATTCAGAGGTTTACTGCCTCTGAATGTAGAGATTCCCTTTAGTCACCATTCTAGTAGCCACTGATGAACCAACATCCATTAATCTGTCTAATCCCCTTTTAAAGCCATCAGCATTAGTGACCATCACTACATCTAATTGCAGTGAATTCCACAATTTAATCATATTAAGATTGTCCTTTGTTTGTCCTGTGCCATGCCCATCAACTACACTGGTTTCCTCTGAGTTCTAGTATTTTAGGAGAGGAAGAAAACATTCTACCCACTACCTCTATCCCTTTCATAATTTTGTAAGCCTCTATCATTCCCACCCCCATCCCCCTGTGCTGACCCCACTGAGGTGTAGGCTGAAGGCATTTTGGGGGGTTCTGTAAGGGGTTGCACTCCTCTTGAAGGAACAGGCCCATAGTTGGGGTGTTCTCCATGACCCAGGCCTACTGCTGGATAAGTAGGTGGCAGCTGTGGCCTTTCCTGGGCAGGAGTGCCTTTCACCATCTTTGACTGGTTAGTCAGCTGTGGCCTTTCCTGGGCAGAAAGGATCTGGCCACTGTGGTGCATGCCCTGGTTACACCAAGATTAGATTACTGCAATGTAATCTACATGGGGCTGCCCTTGAGAGGTGTTCGGAAACTTCAGTTGGTGCAGCGTGCTGCAGCCAGGATGTTGACTGGGGTGGGCTATAGTAACCATATCACTTGAGTTTTGGCCCATCTACACTTGCTCCCAGTTTGTTTCTGGGCACATTTTAAGGTGCTGGTGTTGACCTTTAAAACCCTATATGGTTTGGGACCAATATACCCGCAGGACCGCCTACTGTTTCGCGAACCTACCCAATCACTGTAGTCATTTTTGAAATCCCTGCTTTGGATACCCCCATCTTCGGAGATTAGGTAGGTGACAACCCGGAGAGGGCTGCCTTGGTCATGGCACCAAAACTCTGGAACTCGCTCCACGTGGAGATTTGTCAGTCCCCTTCTCTTGCCGTCTTCTGACAACGATGAAGACTTTTTTGTTTGGTTTGGCATTCCCTCTGTAATTCCTCTTTTCTGCCCAAAGTTTTAATTGTTTTAAATTTTTTGTTATTTTTATGTCTTTGCGTGTTTTTAGTTCTGATTTTAATGATGTGTTGTTGTTTGGATTAGTTTTAATGATTCTAAAATGTGATTCTATGAAGTTTGTTTTAATTTATAAGCTGCATTGATGGCCCTTGTGTGAGCAGAAAGGCAGAACACAACTGTTGTAAAAAATGTTTTAGGGGGAAAGGGTTATGTAAGGTTTTATAGCGTCTTGAATTTTTATTTTGAATTTGTAAGCCATCCTGAGCTATAGGAAAGACGGCGTATAAATATTTAAATATGGTTTGAATGGTATCGCTTCCCAAACTGGATTTTGATGTCATGCTAGAATAACTGAGCATGTGAAAGGAATCTTTTCACCGTCATCTCTAATGCCTATTCGGAAAAGAGCTGGTCACTTAGAATTTAACACCTGCAAAGACTAACATGTCTGTTAAATACTGGGTTCTGGATGCATTGCAGTGAAACAGCTCTACTTTATTAGGTGATTTCAGGAACACTACAAGACAAGACTCCAGGGCAGCTGCCCTGTTTTTAAAAATGCTAACACCACCCCCCAAACACACCCCACTCCCAACGATAGGCTATTTACATAACACTATTACTCTCTTGGTCTACTCCAGGATCCTAGCCAGATATTGTTCGGGGGAAACGAGCTCAACCAGATCCAGGTAGTAGTTCAGGGATGAATCATTCTCAGTATACAACAATGTCCAAATCTGGATTCGGGCTACAGTGCATTGTTCTGGGGCTCAGTAATAAATTGATGAAGTACCTAACCAAATTTTAGAGAAAAACTGACATTTGGATATTTTAGAAAAACAGGAAAATCTGAGCAGAATAGAAATGCACTTAATCATAATAATATTAGCCAAGTATATAGCACTGAATAATAGAATTCCTACAATAAATGCAATCATTCTCAATAACCCGCACATAGTACATTCCTTTTATTATGCCAGTTAAGAGTTTTCTGAGCTTGCCAGTGGGCTGTAAATACAGGCAGATCAACAATGAGGGAGCCAGGTGTACCTTCCTGGGGAGGTTGTTCCATAATTGTGTGGCTGCCACTGAAAAGGCACTCTCATGTGCCCACCAGATGAGCTTTTTTGATTGGTGGGACAGTCAGGATGTAAAAGTTCCAGAACCACATGAAACAGTTCAGCCAGGTGATTACATGCAGGTGCAATGATGGCAGAGAAATATTGTCTTTCTGCCATCATCATCTCAGATGAGGTTCTAATATGGATTGTATGCAGTGTTCTATCAGTCTCACTCAGAGTATTCTGCCATTGGTCCTCTAGCAGTTGTCCCTCCCATTTCATAGCTATCACCTCCCCAGTGAACCAGGGAGACATCTTGGCTTTGGGGAGAGAGGCACTTAGGGGAGACTGTGTCAACAGCCCAGGTCGTCTCCCTATTCCTGAGTGTGATCAGAGCCTCAACAGAAGTGTCAGCAACCAAGGTGGGGAAATCCCCAAGTGCCAACAGGAACCCATCAGGATCCATCAGGTGCCTGGGGCAGACCATCTTAATGGGTCCAGCACCACTGTGGAGGAAAGAGGACACAGTAAGTCTGAACTCTGTCAAGCAATGAACTGGTTGCCTCCACTCCTATGCTCTCTTCTGCCATCTCACATCTTTTGTACTACAAGTGGTCCCAAACTATGTTTCATGGTTTCCATGTATATGGCAGAAATGAGTTGCTCATGCATCTAAGATGGAACAAAGAGAGGCCCAAAGAATGGAGGGTTGATGACATTTAAATGCAGCTCTAAAGAATGCCAAAAGGATCTTTTCAAACTGGGTGAATGAGAAAAATACAATGGCAAATGAGATTCAAAGTGCAAAATGATACACATTGGTGCATAAAATCCTAACCATTTATACGCTGAAGATTTTGCCATTGTGGTGGCTACTTCTGTGGAAACATAACATTATGCAGTTGCAGTGACTTAGGCATTATTAAGAAAGCATTTGAAAATTAAACTACTAGTGTCAAAATATTGATAAATACTGATATAAATCAGCAAAGCTGCATTTGAAATACTATGTAGAACTCTTAATTTCCCTATCTTAAAAAGGATATTGTATGAATGGAAATGATGTAGAAAAGGCAACCAAAGGTATCAGCTTCTGTATGAGGAAAGGCTAAGATATTTGGGTTTTTTAGTTTAGAAAAAAGGTGACAGAGGAGAGACATTATAGAGATTTATAAAATTATGAATAGTGTGGATGAAGCATTACAAAGGAAGGATTTTCACCCTGTTTCACGATACTGGAACTTTCACCAAATGAAACTTCTTAGCAGTATATTCAAGATGAACAAGAGTCCTTTCCCACACAATGTGTTATTCATTGCTACAAGGTGTGGTTATGGCTACTGGCCGAAACGACTTTAAAGGGGGATTAGAATAACTCAGGGCTCAAAACATCTTGGTAGCCATGTTGCCTAGAATTTTCATTGTTGCCCCTAATATTTTCAGCAATGATTATATTGTAATATATCTCTACTATCGTCAGAAGTACAAAGCTTATTGTTTATATTTTGACTTTACACTATCCAGTGGTGATAGATGAATTAATTTCTTAAATAGTTGTTTTCTGTACTGGCTTAAGTACTCAGTTAAATGCAGCTTTTTATTATGACAAACTGAGGACATGTTCAAGGTTAGATTATTTTCTGGTGATGACAGGGTTATTCCATATCAACATATCTAATTTTCAGCATAACCAAATCTGAGGATGCTTATAGCTGGAAACTGGAACCTGTTAGCCAAATTGCTTTATTTACAGCAATTGGCAATTTATAAATGGGTTCTTGCCAATTTATACCAAGGTCCTGATCCCACCAAGGGTTACCAGTAAAGGATTCGAGGCTGTAGTGGTTAAAATAGATGTCTTTTACTTAAAAATATATCTCATACAAACAATACTGATGCACTCACACATTCAATCAATTTCCTAAAAATTACAGTAGGAAATAAGCACAGTTGCATTAGCAGGTAGGGGTGATGACAGGTGATACTTATCTGTCTTGAAGTTTGGTTGTTCCAATGAAGAATGGAGGGGAAGAAATGGAAACAAAGGGAATCCATACACGACCAGAACCAGCTGGAACGCATGGGTCTCTTGACTGCAGATCAAGAGATTAGTAGAGGCAAGGGTTGGGGATAGCAAGTGGGACTCAAGAGGAGTAAAAGCAGACAGGGGTCGTCTTGGGGGGAGTGCTAGCTAGGAGGAGTCAGGTGACTGGTTCCCTCCTTCTATAGGGGGTCCAAGAGAATGGTGGTAATTGTGCCAACCTCTTGACCCACCTACCTGTTAGTCCGTCCCAAAAATAATCCTATTGGTTGCATGTAGGGAGGGGAGTTACCTAAGGGGGTGGTCAATATTGTAACCTAAAACCTTACTCGAAGTATGGCATCTGGACAGGTGTGAAATCTAGGCGTCAGGATGCTTCATTGTAGTGCTGATGAAGTTGGCCAGTTCCATTGATAACCAAATGTCCATCTGGCAGGAAATACCAGCTCAGGAATAAAGCAGTTGATGGGTAGTACGTGACTACAAGCAGCTTTGTCATGGGGCTGTCTCTTCCTAGAGTTGTTGTTTCATTGCTCACAATAATGGAGGTTTGTGCTTCTTCACCGAAACGGTGCTCACAATAATGGAGGTTTGTGCTTCTTCACCGAAACTTCTGGACAGTGGTACCCAATGGGGTTGCTGGATGATACCATCTTAACCACTTAAGACCATCTTCATAATGAAAGCACTTTATTGTTATTGTTATGATTTTATTGTTATACTGGATTTTATGTATGAGCTTGTGCCCCTTGTAAGCCGCCCTGAGCCCGCTTGCGGGGAGGGCGGGGTAAAAATGCTTAAATAAATATAAATAAATAAATAAATTCACCAGGCTGGGCAACTGTGTAGCTGAAACCTTATTTACATGTAAGGTATGTGCAGGCATCAAATCTATGTGTGGCATCACAACAGGTGACCTAAAGTGTACAGCCTTCTGAGCCTATGTGTGTGTGCACAGTCCATTGTGTGTAGCAATAAATAGTTCATAAAGCAAATATCAGGCTTATTATCTAACAAACCATAAGCAAGATGATAGTTCTACAAACCTGATATTTCTACAAGCCTGATGACAGCAACAAGTTTGCAAAACAAAATCTAAAAAGAAAATAAACACTGGGCTGCATTTAAAAAAACCCAAAATAACATAAAGAGCACCTGTAGCTTTAAGAAACAAATGACCTCTGTGGCTGTAGCTAGGCAACCACAGCAGCATTGCCAGTTGAAGCATTGGTTTCTGCCAGTAAAAGGGAAGGGGAGGGCGGAGCCCTTTCCGGTGCTGTTTAGACCTTTGAAGGAAGACTGATTGGGGCTAGACCCAGCATTCATTATGAGGTGACTTGATACTACATGTACTCCCTGACTCAGCCAGGCCCAGATGCTCACTAGTGCTCAGCAGAAACCACCCCACAAATTCAGTGGGGTGTGGTGGTTAAGAGTTTCAGACTAGAATCTGGGAGATCCAGGTTCAAATCCCTGTTATATTATGGTACTCACTGAGTGACCTTGAGTCAGTCACACATTCTCAGCCTAACCTACCTCACAGTATTGTTGTGAGGATAAAATGGGAGAGGAGAATGATGTAAGCTGCTTTGGGTCCTCACTGTGGAGAAAGGTGGGATATAAATGAACTAAATTATATATATATATAAACTATATGTAATATAATAAAACTAATATATAATAAATATACCTGAAGGAGAATGATGTAAGCTGCTTTGGGTCCTCACTGTGGAGAAAGGTGGGATATAAATGAACTAAATAATAATATATTTATACACACACACACATATATATGGTGTGTGTGTGTGTGTATATATATTATATATATATGTGTGTGTGTGTGTGTGTGTGTGTATATATGTAATATAATAAAACTAATATATAATAAATATACCTGAAGATGAAGTGCAGATAAAAGGTAGGATGGTTGGTGGATGGGAAGGGAATAGGGAAAGGTGAGGATATCAGAGTTTCCAGGGAAAGAGTAAATAGTGTGGTAAGGTGACATGGGTGTGTGGTGCCCCATGCACAAGTCCTTGTGGATTCTCCACAAGTCCATACAAATGTGATAGATCACAGTAGCTGGTCTGATGTACATTAAGAATGAAAAAGATGTTGTGTATTATTCAATAATACTTTAGCTGGGCGGATTTGGTGTTCCACTTTTGAGGAAGCAAGGTGATACCACAACTGGAAGCTGGCAGGGCTGTTAAGTGGATACACAAGTGGCGAGATGAGTTTTTTGAAGAGGAATTATAAGCATTTATATTTGGACCTTTCACTGTTTGAAGATTTTGACTTGGACTATTTCTGAAGGTGGATGAATAGGATAGTTTGTGTATTTGGACCATGTATTTTTGAGTTTCTGTATATCATATTGTATTTTTGAAAAACTACACTATTTATATAGGTTTAGATGATCATACTCACTGAGAGCTGAATATTTTTTTTCATTATTTATGCATGGTTTGATCTTTTGTATCTTTTGTATAACTTACTCCCTTCCATGCTGCTTGCTGTTAGGGGAGGGAACGAGGCAAAGCTGAAGTCATGGGCAGATAAAGATAGATTGGCAGGTGGGTGCGAAGGAGAGAAGGAAGCAGGGAAAGGGAAGGGACAGAGGGCAGGGGAAAATGAGATGTCCCCCATAAGTCCTTGCAGGCTCCCCATTTGTCAGTATATCTGATTCTTAGTGCAGCCAAATCTGTGCACACTTAAATCCAGAGATTGGAGCCATTAACAGACAAGTAATATCTTTCTACTGGTCTGGGTCCAGCTTACTTGAGGGACTGCCTTTCCTCATATGTTCCCCCACGGGCACTTCGGTCTGGGATGCAACATCTCCTGGCTTTGCCAGGCCCCAAAGAGGCCAGGCTGGCCGCTACCAGGGCCAGGGCTTTCTCGGTGGTGGCTCCTACCTGGTGGAATGAGCTCCCGGAGGAGATCCGGGCCCTGCGGGACCTTGTACAGTTCCGCAGGGCCTGTAAGACGGAGCTCTTCCACCAGGCGTATGAGTAGGGGCCGCCACAAACACCACTACTGTTCCATCTTAACCTGGGCCTGGTGGAGGGAACATCAGTTTCCCGGAGCAGATGATGCCGAGTAGATAGAGTAGAGGCAATAGAGCACAATATACCATCTTGGGAAATATCATGTTGAACATCGAGAGCACTTTGTTAATAACTTGTTAATAATGTTATTGGATTATAGCGATTTTAAATGGTTTTATGTATGTTTTATATTGGCGTATGCCTCCTGTAAGCCACTCTGAGCCCGCGTAGCGGGGAGGGCGGGGTATAAATTGAATAAAATAAATAAAAATAAATAAATAAAAGCCCCTGGTTTGCAGAAAATCTGAAATCTTTTTTAAAAAATACACTGCAATATTAACCCCCCAATAATAGAAGGAGTGCATGTAGTTTTTCTAGGGAGAGGCTGCCAGGGGGAGGGAAGGAGGGAAAGCTGAAGAGGGGGGGGCAGATAAATGTAGGTTGGCTGATATGTGGGAAGGAGGTAAGGAAGCAGGAAAAGGGGACAGCCTATAGGGTCTTTCAGCGAAGAGACAGAGGAAACAGACAGAGGGAGGTGAAGATGAGATATCCACCACAAGTCCTTGCAGGTTCCCTGTTTGTTTATATACTACAATGCCTTTGTTATAGCTTCAATAAAATTATGAGACACTGAAGAGGTTAGGATTAGGTTTTGTGGCAGCAGTAACTAGAAAAAAACATGATCACTAAAATACAAAGAACAAAACAAAGAAAACTGAAGGCTGAAAAGTGGTTTTGGCTCTTACATTCTTGGGCTGTCTCCTAGAACCAAAGAAAATTGGTCAAGGCCTGAACTAATTAATGGTGGATGGGTATGTTTGTGGGTTTTAACAATGACAGCTAAATTGAATTTATGTATTTGGAGGCAGTGTTCTTCTTAATAGCAGGTGATGGGGACACACAGTGTGAGCCTGCTGATGGCTTCCCAGAAACATGTCAGTGGCCATTGATTGAAACAGGATGCTGGCTATATTTATTTATTTATTTTATTTCTTTGATCTATATCCTGCCCTCCCTCTGAGAGGGCTCAGGGGGGCTTACAGGTCACATAAAATATTGTTACAAAGAAACTATATATAAAATTCAAACAATTAAATTTTAGATTTTAAAGTTTAAAAATTTCAAAAATTCATACAAAAACCAGAGTAAAAGTTGCTTTGGTAGCAACACTTGGATGGAAACCTTCTGAGCAGTGTTGAGGGGTATCAGGCCACCAACCACTAGGCTAAGGCTGTCAGCAGAGGAGGGCAAGTATGGAATTTAGACGCCTGCTGCCTCAACTAAAAGACCGGCGGAATAGCTTCATTTGTAACAGATCCCGCAGGGCCCTGATCTCAGATGGGAGCTTTTTCCACCAGGCTGGGGTCAGGGCCAAAAAGGCCTAGTTGAGGCTAGCCGGACGTACTTCAGGCCAGGGACAACCAGAAGATGTTGATCAGTTGAGTGCAAGGCTCTGCGGGGCACATACAGGGAGGGATGGTCCCTGAGATATACAGGTCCCTGGCCGCATAAGGGCTTTAAAAGTCAGCACTAGAACCTTGAACTGGGTCCGGTAATCTATAGGCAGCCAGTTTAGTTTGCAGAGCACAGGCTGAATGTGTGCTCACACATGCATTGCTGTCAGGATTTGCACCACTACATTCTGCACCATCTTCACTTTCTGAGTCAAGTTCAGGGGCAGCCCCGCATAGAATGAATTACAATAATCAAGCTTGGAAGTGACCATTGCATGGATCACTGTAGCTAGTGAGATAGGGAATGAGTGGCTTGACCAGCCAAAGATTATAGAAGCCTGATCTAGCAACAGTGGCAACCTGGGCCTCCATAGAAAGGAAGGGATCTGAGATAACCCCTAGACTCAACACCCTTGGCACCGGCACTAAAGGCGCCCAAATCCCCATGACCCAGGTACAGGACCTCCATCTTCATTGGATTGAGTTTCAGTCAGCTCTGCTTAAGCCAATCCACCACAGTGTTTAGAGCCCTTGCTAACACCTCTGGGATGGAATCCGGCCGGTCATCCATCAACACATAGAGCTGGGTATCATCAGCATACTGATGACACCCCAGCCCATACCCCCAGACCAATTGGCTGAGGGGCGCATATAGATGTTCATAAACATCGGGGAGTGGATTGCCTGCTGCAGCATACCACATTCAAGTGAGTGTCACTGGGACAGCTCCTTCCCTAGACTTGGCTCTGCGCAGGTTTCCAATTGATGGACACAGCCCTAGACTTAGCTCTGTGCATATCTCGTTACTGCTGTACGCTGATGATGCAGTTCTTTTGTTATCTACTTGTTTGGGGATAAAGCGTTCACTTGATCACGGCTATGAATATTGTGCTGCTAACTACCTGGAATTAAATTATGAGAAGTCCAAAGTACTGGTCTTTTCCAACTCCTGGAAGGTTTATGACTGGAAAATCAATGGTCATTCCTTGGAACAGGTCAAGATCTTTAATATCTTGGTGTTCAATACAACACCTCTTGGGTCTGTTATCGAAAAACGGCGATTAATACGGACAAAGTAAATGTGGCAGCAATTTCCAAATTTTATTTTTCGGGAAGAGGTAACCAGTTTGGTGTAGTGGTTAAGAGAGCCAGTTTGGTGTAGTGGTTAAGTGCGCGGACTCTAATCTGGGAGAACCGGGTTTGATTCCCCACTCCTCCACCTGCACCTGGCTGGATGACCTTGGGCAAGCCGTAGTTCTGATAAGAGCTGTCCTTGAAAAAGAGCAGTTTCTGTCAAGAGCTCTCTCAGCCCCACCTACCTCACAGGGTGTCTGTTGTGGGGAGGGGAAGGGAAAGGAGTTTGTAAGCCGCTCTGAGACACCTTTGGGTAGTGAAGGGCGGGGTATAAATCCAATCTCCTCCTCCTCCTCCAATATATATACCTGCTGCTTTAAAAGCCTTTAATGCTAAAATAGGGGCCCAGTTATTATATGGGGTGCTTATTTGGATCAATACAGCTGGAAACTCCATAGAACAGCCTCAGTCCTATTTCTTGAGGAAAATCTTTGGGGTGCCAATATGTGTCCCCTACGCAGTTTTATGCCTGGAATGCGGGCAGAACATGTTGATAACTAAAGCATGGCTTACTACAATTAAGTATTGGCTTCGCCTTCATTTCAGTTCGAACCCCTCTAGTTACATCTATCAGCTTCTACTAGAATCTAATTACTCAAACTGGATTATCTGTATAGAATCCAAAATTAAATCTCTGGATATCATCTTAGAATTTTCTTAGTGGCCTTCACTGCCATCTCATAGGTTTCAATAAGCATCTTATAAGATGTTCTTGAAGCTTCATCACGAGCACACTGCCACACTCAATCTAGTTGTCTCAACCCTTGTTTAATTCTCTGTAGTTCTGGGGCAGTGTTCCCTCTAAGCTGAGTTAGTGTGAGCTAGCTCATAATTGTTTAGCCTCTAGCTCACACATTTTTCTCTTCGCTCAGGAAGGACGGCTCCAGAGCAAACTGATTTATGCAGGAGCCAAATTGCTCGCTCACAACGTTAATACCAGTAGCTCACAAAGTTGAAGTTTTGCTCACAAGACTCCACAGCTTAGAGGGAACATTGTTCTGGGGTATACCATGGAGCTAGTTTGGTACGAGGGTGGAGAGGGTGCTGGGGAGCAATTTTGTCGATGGCATCAGAGAGTCGGCTATGCCAACTCTCTGCAAGCTCATTTAATAAAACATCAGGGGGCATCAGGTCCCGCAGAGCTTCCTGGGACCTACTTGGGATTCATTTGACTCTGCAGGCGAGCATAAATCCACTCACTGCCTATATGGACTGATCTTGCATAGATTATGCTTTCATGTGCCTTGGCAAAAACAAGAAGCCTACTCATTTCCTTTAAGGCCCATTGTACATTTCCAGATTACATTGTTCTCTTCCATCTTTTCCTCACAACAGCCCTATGATATAGGTTAGGCTGAGAGTGTATATCAGGCCGCAGGGTCAGCAGCCAGGCTTCCACACTGGCTCTGTCAGACTACAGTTCTGTTAATGCTCTGCTGGTGGTGGTGATAGGGATAAGGAATTAGTGGGCTAAAGAGAGATGAACTCTCCTCATTGGGTTCTAGGAGCTTGAGACCCAGGCCAGCTGAGGTAAATCCCTATATTCTCCATGGTAAAAAATAAGGCCTGAAAGGTCGTTTTACTACAGAACAAAAAGAAAACAAAACAAAAAAACATCATTTTTGCCTTCATGGCAGATGAACAAATCAGAGCTGTGTAATGGTCATGATTTAGTTGAAATTTTGTAGTCTTTACATATATTGAAATATATCTACATCCCAAATTTTAAGAAGTTCTTTTACCTGGGACATGACAGGGCTCCTCTAAAAAATTGTAAACCCCCCCCCCCCAATCTTAGTTCTTATTTCCACAGACTGAAATAAAGTTCCGGTAATTATGGAAGACCTCACATTAAGGCTCAAAATATCTATAAAAAATGAGCACAAGCAGTATGCCAAAATTAGCAGAAAGATACCAGTATTTGCTAGGTATACTGTGCCACCAGAGGTCTACTAGACCCAGGGAGCCTGGCTAGCAGTAGGGGAGGCTGGGCCTACAAACCCCAGAAGGCCTTGGGAAGTTTTGGTGCCGATTTTGACCAAAAGGGAAGAAGAGGGCTGGGGAATAAAAGAACTGGTGTGAGAGGAAAAGCTGTTCTTCACAGGGAACAGAGCCAGAAGAGAGGCTGCTGTGGAGAAGAAACCCTCATCCTGATGGAAGGGTGAGTAGTCTAAGGCCACTTGAGATAGTGAGCTAGGGACAATATATTTAAACGCGTTAGGGCATTTGATTTCTTTTCACTCACTTACTGTTGTTATTCCTGTACCTTGTTTGTTTGACCTCCTATAAAATAAACCGTTTCCTTGTTGTACTCTGCCTGGTCCTCACGCCTATTATTCATCCAAAAGGGAGGTCTTGAAGGTCTTGGGAGGGTGCTCTGGGCCTTCTCAAGGGATCCTAAATCCAGAGTGGTGGCAGCATAAGGTGACACCCCACCTGAGCCGTGACACATACGTTTATAGGACATTTCCAAAATTTTAGTAATTTCTGTGCCCTTTATTTCCAACATGCAAATATGTGGATTCACCTAGTAGAGATGAAGTCATGCAGCAAATTTCAGTGTGACAGTGCGCGGACTCTAATTTGGGAGAACCAGGTTTGATTCCCCACTCCTCCACTTGCAGCTGCTGGATGACCTTGGGCAAGCCATAGTTCTGGCACAGCTGTTCTTGAAAAAGAGCAGTTTCTCTAAGAGTTCTCTCAGCCCCACCTACCTCACAGGGTGTTGTGGGGAGGGGAAGGGAAAGGAGTTTGTAAGCTGCTCTGAGACTCCTTTGGGTAGTGAAGGGCGGGGTATAAATCCAATCTCTTCCTCCTCTGAAAATTTCTCCACTTTTGCCTCTCCTCCCCCAATCAACATGTGTACACATTACTATAATGTTCAAAACACTTTTGTTTGAAAGTTTAGGATATATTTAGCAACTCCAAGAAAAATCATCTCTGTAATCTTATCCATTATCTTTAAAACCATTTAAGCATTTTATTTTTTAATACAAATTGACATTGATTTGCTTTATAGTGAAAAGACAACCATTTTATTCTTCATTTTGAAAGTCTTAGCAGACAAAAACTTCATTTTATAAGCTGGGGCAGATCACATAAGTCTCAAAGATTTTGATATCTAGACACTGTCCATTACCTGTCAAGTGCCACAGGGAGTAGATGAGCAAAGGATAGTAAAAAATCCATCTACGCTTGTTGATCCATTGTAGATACAGTTCATACCCATGTAGGATAGTCCAGGAAATCTGTGCAGCCCACCTTCTGCTTAAGTAGCCCGCTTCTTGTTCTCAAGATTTCTGGGTTTATGTTGAATGCAAAATACCCATGATTTTGTGGAAACAATTTGTCTGGACTGTTTTGGAGGTAGCATTTGCACAAGCCCTTCCACTTTCCGATTTGTTCTTTAAAAAGAAACCCCTTTCCTGCCCATCGAACCTCTAAAATAAAGGCAAGCAAAAAGGTGGCTTTTGTCAGCTTTGAGTTGAACCATGGAATGTCTGGCCTGCTCTGCAGGAAGGTATAACCTAGAGGATTTTTGCAAGCTTTGAATTAGGTAGAAACTGTACTTTGTTTTTATAGTTCTGGGTTTCTTTAGTTAGAAAGCTTATTTATTTAGTTCATTTAGTCAGAAAGCTTATATGCCACCTCCAGAGACTTGCCCCGGATGGCTCACAAAGTGAAAAAACCCTCACCAACAATAACATCATAAAAACAAAGAATTAGAATTATCACTATTAAAACCAGCAATAGATTAAGCAAAGAGCCCATAAACTACTATTCCTAAAGTGGCCTGTTTCTAGTCTCAGGGCTACTGAAAACAATAACTAAATGGATGTAACCCCTTAGTTAAAAACCAGCATAATGAAAAAATGTTTTTGCCTGGTCCCAGTAGAGTGGGTGCCAGGTGACCCTCAACAGGGAGAGTATTTGTGTGCAGTACAGAAAATCTTTATCTGCTTGCTGTTTTTAATACAATTTTTAGGATATTTATGATTTTATCATTTTCAATCTGATGTTTTTTCTGGCTTTATTGTATAGTTGTAGCTTTTGAATATTTTTATCAGTTTTATTAAAATATTTGAATAGTTTTATACTGGAAGCTGCCTCAGTTATACTTTTATAGATAGTCAGGGTATAAATACCTTACATTTAAAGTGAAGCAACGTATTCAGTTAGTAGATGTATCTGTACTTCTGTTTGTAGCTTTATGGGTATGTAACTGAATGCATCACTTCTTTATCTGATACTGGGCTTGAGGGTCGCACAAGCTTATGCCACAAGCAATGCTCCCTCGAAGCTGTGGAGTCTTGTGAGCAATAATTCTACTTTGTGAGCTACTGGCATTAAAGTTGTAAGTGAGTGATTTGGCTGCTGCATAAATTAGTTTGCTCTGGAGCCATCCTTCCAGAGCGGAGACAAAAATGTGTGGGCCGGAGGCTAAAAAATTGTGAGCTAGCTCACACTAACTCAGCGTATAAGGCAGACTGTAATCTGGAGAACCAAGTTTGATTCCCCACTCCCCCACATGAAGCCATCTTGGTGACCTTGGGCTAGTCATAGTTCTCTCAGAACTCTCTCAGCCTCACTTACCTTACAAGGGGCCTGTTGTGGGAAGAGGAAGGGAAGGATATTTTAAACCACTTTGGGACTCCTTCAAGTAGAGAAAAGCGGGGTATAAAAACCAACTTTTCTTCTTCATTATATTGAAATAATTTAGTGGTTCAAATACTGCCTGGATGGGAAATCTACTGTTTACTTATTTTAGATAAAGCATTAAGATGCTGGAGATGGATCTAGGTGAGTTGAATTTGGAGTCCTAGAGATGATACAAAGAAGCTGTGCATTTACTGCATTATCATAAGACGGGTGGTCAAACTGCGGCTCGGGATCCACATGCGGCTCTTTCACATATATTGTGTGGCTCCTGGCAGGGTGCCTGGAGAAGCGAAGGGGAGGCATGCCTCCCCAATTGGTCTTCCCTTCCCCAGTCAGTGTTCCTCTCCCTGGGTAGGCTTGAGGTGGGGGGGGGGCAGAGCAGAGGAAAAAAGCAACTAACTTTAAATGCATTCTAAAAGCCCCCCCCCCCCCCCCCCCCTTAGCGC